>NC_083768.1:13350481-13382981 GCF_963514075.1 Conger conger
TCTCATCCAGGGGTCACCAACCTTTTTGAAACTGAAAGCTACTTCATGGGTACTGAGTCATACTAAGGGCTATCAGTTTGATACACTCTTCTGAAATAACAAATTTGCTCAGTTTGCCTTTAGTTATACATTATTAATAATGATTAATGATACTCATCTATGTGAAGACACTGATCACGTTAACGATTTCTCACAATAATTATCAACAATGACAACAAGGTGGGAAACAGATATCAATATTCACCACTTTATTTCTATTAATTTCAGTAATTGTTACATTTTCAGATGATCACTTACATCACTACATTTCATAGGAAAATGTCCCATTTTCACTAGCCACTGACAAACCCTTTTAACAAATCATGAATTATGTTGCACCATGTTTCAAAAAGTCATCAATTACGTAATGTTAAAGAAAAATCAAAAATAGCAACAGAATAAAATAAAATTTGAGATGCGGCTCATTGGTGAGTTGTGCTTTTTTTAGAACAGGCCTGCGGGAGACTCATGTGGTCCTTGGGGGCGACCTGGTGCCCGCGGGCACCGTGTTGGTGACCCCTGATCTCATCCATATATTCCTGGTCAGGGTCACTGGGGTGCTGGGGTCTATCCCAGCATGCATTGGGCGAGAGGCGGCAATGATAGCTGTCATTCAGCTGTACAATATTTTTCAAGACCTTTTTGCTACATTTGAAAAGGGAAATGTCAGTTTCTCTTGTTTAACCACATTTGCTGATAGAGTTCACACATTTAACCAAACACAAATATCTATTAAATCCATGAAATGACAATATAACTAGTGACATAAAAAAAAATGCATCCAGAAAACTGGACAAATAACCACGTTGGGAATGTTTACCCTAACATCTATGGAAGGATATTACTAGCAGGGAGGTTAGTTTACCATACTCAAAATACCGAGTCTTTGTTCATGTTAGTTACTGTTCACTTGTTTGCTTTTGCATGTGATTAGTAATGCTATCTTGTTGCCTTGTTGCAGGGGTGTTTTAGTTAGTGGAGTGCCTTATGGGGACTGTGTGTGTGCCTTATGGGGACTGTATGTGTGTGTGCCTTATGGGGACTGTGTGTGTGTGTGCCTTATGGGGACTGTGTGTGTGTGTGTGTGTGTGTGCATTGCTCCAGGGGAGGATTGTCTCCTGCTTAGTCTAATCAACTGTACGTCGCCCTGGATAAGAGCATCTGCCAAATGTCAATAATGTAATGTAATGTAATGGGTGTGAATATGACAACAGCAGCAAAATGATCAGTGTCATTAACTACAAAGTCTGGACAGTTCTCTGGCCCATCCACAGACTGTATTGGACAGGAAACACTGTGCCGATAATGGCGAAGAAGCTTGAGGCCAGGAATGGGGCCTGATAAAAACAATAGTGTTTTTTCTTTAAAGAATGGAGATGGGAGCAATGACAGTCTATAATACATGTATAATACTGCAGCTTAGAGAGATATCTAAGAGAGCGGTGGATAGACTGATCCGAGTGGTTCAGATTTGGATGTGAACAGTGTTCCCCATACCTTGAGCTGGTCTGCCCCCTGCAGGACATTATACTGTACAATGTTCCTAAAACCACCGTCCAGTGGGGTGAGAACTGCTGGTTTTCCACCTTCTCTTTACCTGGGAGACAGGTGTGAGGCCAGTCTGCCCAATCAGCAGCACTAATTGTTCCGTTAATTACTTGGCAGGAGAGAGACCTGGTTTGAGGATCACTGCAATGTAGTGGAGGATTTACCCTCCTGCATCAGTGATATAGCAATGGAGCAGCTGTGTATATTCGCTGTTGTGCATATTGGAATTGGCATGTATTATAGTTTTCAATAACAACTTCTTCTGTCCCCTATGTTAGAAATGCTATGGTGCCACAACTCAGGCATATTTTGTGAGTAGTATATTTTATTAAATATCAAGTAAATAGAAAATAAATATATAAACTCTGATTGGTGCTCTGGGTTACGGCAGTCCTCAAATACTGTAGGTTAACAAACAAGGAATGTTTCAAGAATATTGGAAGTGTTCTGGTTTAAAATACCAGGATACACAGAGTATATTGGTGTAGAGCAGGGGTGCACAACTCCGGTCCTGGAGGGCCGGTCTGCGAGCTGGTTTTTGTTCTAACCAATTACCTTAATTAATTTTTCTGACAGCTCTAGAAAGTTCAGAATTTACATTTTGAAGCGTTAAGAACGTTTCACCACTAACATCCAGCAGGTGGCAGTGACTTACCATGTACAGCCTTTGCTTGGCCTGTACGCAATAGGATTTGCACATTTCTTAAAAATAAAATTCAAACTCTGAAGTAAATTTCCACATGTGTCTAATTTCTTGATTACAAGCCATTTTTTGGTGTTTTCCCTGCTTTTCCAGCATTGTCTATGATAAAGTCACAATTGGCAGTGCCTGTCGTGAGTTATGAGTAATTGCTTAATTATGGTATCATAATTGCATTTTTCCTTGATAAATAAAGAAAGCAGTCCTCCGACCTTTGGTCATACAGTGTGTGTGTGTGTGTGTGTGCGTGCGTGCGTGCGTGCCTGCGTGCGTGTGTGTGTGTGCAATTGCCTGCGTTCGTGTGTGCGTGTGTACATTTGTTGTCAAAATGGCCTCACATCTCGTGCTCTGGTATCACCAGAGGGGTTCTGGATCCATTTTAATTCCCTAATGGAATGCAATAAAGAAGAGGAACAATTCCTGAAAACCCACCCACCTGCACACTGGACAAAGGAAAATTGTGAAAATGTTACGTCCCCATGATTTCGTGACAGCGTGAATCGATTTAAACCATGGCTGGAAAGTTTCAAATGAGCCCTGTGATTTGGTAGTTGCGTACGAAATAACCTGTCACAACTAGCAAGTACACTATACGCTGTTGGTGATGGATAAACATTATTGCGTCTGTTGACAAAAAAAAAGCACTGTGACTTTAAGAGTAGCTCCTCCCACCTCCAGTCCTGACTCTCTCACGCGTTTCTCCGTGTCCTGAAGCCTCGCTCATCTCACCTCAGCACCAGCAGCCATGGCCGAAATAAAAACAGGCATCTTCGCTAAAAATGTCCAGAAACGGCTGAATCGAGCACAGGAAAAGGTATGCAATTATTTTTTTGCTGTTACAGGACGGTCGATTTTGGTTTTGGTGGAAATTTGATTTTTGGATTGAGGGAGGTACAGAAAATAGGATGCTTATGCTTGGCTGGGAGGAGCAGGTGTAATTCGACTGCGGGGTGGGGGTTAGTCATGATAATACACGGGTGATTAGCGAACACGAGTCCGCTGCAGTTATTTTAAACCTGATGTCTGCGCATTGGAGTATTACATTATTGACAGTGTATTCATCAGTTTGTATTGGCTCCAATTTTCAGTGCAATGTGTAATGCTATCTGTCGCTGCCATTGCACATGCCTGTGACATTGTAAATGTGGCCCGTATTATAATTATAAAGCAAACTTACTGTGACCATGGATGTGAAAATTACTCTCAATCTTTTGAGGCCGAACCAGCTACGGAAGACAGACCTGCTTTCATGCTGGAAATACACTTACTCGTCTGCTAGTCGTGATATTATTTTATTATAGCCTACATCATTTTATATTAGCTTAGTATATGTTCCATCTTAGTATATGTTCCATGCCTAGTCAAAATCGTTGAGTTGTTTGTTTGACAAAAAACATTCGCATTTTTAGTGTGTATAGCCCACTCACGACATTGCTACCTAATGGTACGTAACCTAAACGTTCGGGGATGTCCCTTTAACGCGTCTTTCTCCTGCAAGGTCAGCAGAAGGGGAGATGAGGGGATACCCTCTTCTCTGCAGTCGAAAACATACAGTAGGCTTCGGTTACGAGTGTGTTTCTGACCAACGCGTTTCTGTGACGGTAACGGTAAACAAGCTTCAACCGCGGAGATAAAGCATTAGGCAAAGCCCTGCTATTTTTAAAGAGATATAAATAGACAAAAATACAACTGCTGGCTACCTGGAAACGAATAACGGTGAATTTATAATTGTGAATTTTTCATTGCTTTTCGACGACTGCAAAACGGAAGTGTCCTTATATTTTCGTGATTTTTTTATATACATAAAAAATATACCTATACTTTTTGTCCGAATTTTGTTGCTTTTTTGTAACGGGAAAGCCAATACTTTCACTATTTCTGTTCATTTTTCTATTCTATTCAATTATTTATTTTTTTATTTTTTTATTTTTTTATTTATTGAGTCATTCATGACAACAACGTGGATTGAACAATCAATACTGTCTTTGCAACGCTGCGACTTGGAATGGGATACAGTTGTGAAATGTATGTAAAGAGGCATGGTTTTATCGCTTTGCAGAATTTCTCCTTTTCAATTAAAACCGCCACAGGTAAAAGATAAGAACATAACACAATTGTGTATCACAGTGCCACTATCACGCAAAACAGGTGAACATAGACCTGCTTCCACATGGGTAAGCTTTTTGTGCTGTAAAATATAATATTGCATAATAGGCATACTGAAAAAACAGAAAGCTCCCATACAGCTGGTCTTTTGAAGTGTTGCTGGGTCAGACATTTTTTAGTTGTGGTTTCCAGGAGACCTTTCGTGCATCAGGGAGGCCTGGTAAGCAATACATGCCAGGCAGGCCCCAGTCAAGCCTTCACCAAAACCCAGCCCAGCTAAGAGGATTGTTGTCCTTTTAATACGCCCCGTCTGAAGCTCAGCTTGTTCTACTGGGGAATGTGAGAGGGCGAGGACTTGGTTTCATTGGGGAAGCCAATAGGCCTCGGACACACTGTTGTTATGGTCTTTTCGGGAAGGAACTATAGTGCCGGTCCAGAATCCAAGTACTAACCAAGTACAAACCTTGACCCTGACCGTTTTACTCTGAGGTTTTTTGATCTTTGCACAAGTATACAGAGGTTGTACTAAACTGCTTTTCTAGTGAGGAACTGTTTGTTTCCTGGGTTTTATGTAGCCCAGTGGAAACACTCCGACTAGAAAATGCAAACTACATTTTTTGCAATAGGTTTAACTTGATGGTATGCGTGAAAGCACTTTAGATTTGAATAGAATATTTTTGTTTTTAGTCTTTGAGCTTCCTACCTATCCTACATTCCAAGCACCATCGATCATAGTGGTGTACATAGGCTCTTCAGTCACATAAAATATTGAACCTGTGGTGTCTGTACCTTCTGACTGCATACCACTAGCTTCTTTTTTTCAATGTTGTTTGGCTCAGTCCAGACGCTGCATTTGTGCGCTGTGTTTTATGATTCATGACTTCCGTTTAACTAACTGCAGTATTGATTAAATTTGGCCTTTCCTACCGTGTCTGCCGTGGACATTTTTTTGCACGGGCCCGTGGCACGTGAAATAGAATAAATAATTACGCGGGGGAACATCGCTAGAGGAACTGTCCTCCTGCCAAGCCGCGCTGCGCTAAACAGGATGTCTTTGCCTACTGTCACGGCTGTGTCCCAGACCCTGGCTCAAAATAACTTCTAATCCTGCTGTGATGTTTCCTAGCCTGAAGTACGCTGGGCCCTTGTGTTATGGCTTAGAACCAACCAGAACCAGTCACAAGCCTGATAATAATGATAATTTTCAATGAGGCAATGGATTAGTCATCCATAAAATTATTATTCACATCCTGAAATGAAGGGCCCCCAAAGGTGCTCGTCGTTAGCATGGCCTGGGGCTAGCTGTGAGTCCATAAACTGCAGGATTTTGCCAGGCCTTTGTAATTAGCTGGCTGTGACAGATAATTTGGAGTTGAGGGAAATAACTGGCTCTGTTCTACCAAGGGAAGGGTAAGTTTCAGTCAAGCAGAGTTCCTTGGGGTAGCTTTGGTTCAGACACAGTTAAAGAGCTGGGTGAATTGACTTCCTATTCAAATTACCATTAATTATTAAAGAGCTGAGGTTGAATTAGAACTGGCAGATTTCAGCTAGTTATGGGACAGTGACCATGAATTCCGTAATGACTTGAGATACAATGGTCGAGTTGCCAATCATCGGATGGTTTGAAGGTTATGGTCTCAGCGAAACTCAAAGATTAGTTCAAATTCAGTGACTCCTTGTAGCACACTGTATGGTAACACGGTCCATATCTGGTTTAAAGAAGCGTCTCTACTGGTCCGTTAGCGTAGGCCTCTGTTGACAAACAGCCCCGGGCTCACACACACACACACACACACCTGCCTCCCAGTCACGTGCAGAATCGGGCTGAACATCTGCAGCTGCTGTCACGGACGAGATGAGGCTGCTCACTCAGTCTGTCAGCCACCCTGGAAGCAATTAGTATGCTAATTTTACACTTCTCCCTGTTGGATTACTTCCACGCATGTGAGAGTGATAGTTAGCCAACCGTCGATGGACTTTCTAATATTTTTTTAGTCCTTGCTGGAGTTTGCCTGTAGATAATGCCTTGAATGAGTTGTCTATAAAAACAACAAATGTCTATAAAGCATAAAATGTAAAGGTGCATTACCTTTGTAACCAAGAACAAGATTACTACTGTATGTAATTAGTACAATATTATGGCGTAGAGCAGTATATGTATATGTTAAGAAATACGAGTTAAAAAATCAGTCTGTCTGTACGTCTGACTGTCCATCCCTCTGTAATATATAAGAATCGATATTTACTCAGGGATTACTTTGAATCCAGAAAACTTTGTAGACGTGACCATCAGTATAACAATATAGCTATATAAAATAGTGTAGACAAATATTAAATCTCTTTCTGGAGAAGGAAACATTATGAATGTGAGAATGCCGTCTGTGCATTTGGCACGAGCAGACAGAACTTGGTCTCTGAGGGAAGTCAGGATTAGGTTTGGTTTTATTGTGCGTCAGTGCTGAGTGCGTCAGGGCTTAGTCCAAACGTCTCGGAAGAGACGTGACTTTGGGTCTACAGTGAAAGACGGACGGTTAATATGCAGTATGCAGCTGTGATGACTGAAGCCTTTTCGTTGGAGGCTGCAGCTGTGAAGTTGAGATATCTTGTTTTTGACCGCAGAGGATGGTTTGGAAATGGTTTTCCCAGTAATAATTTATAATCATTTGTTATTTAGCTGACGCTTTTATCCAAAGTGACTTACAGTGGAGTAATGCTGAGCAGCTGTGCAGATCGTGGCAACACTCAAGCTTGAACTGCCAACCTTCCAGGTCCCTGTCATGTACCTTAGCCACTTGGCGACAGGCTGATGTGGGATATGGAATATGATACCCATGATATGGGTTAATAAATACATTATACACCTGCATGATACACTTCCATCTCAGCTTCCTCAGCAGTGTGTCCTTGCAAAGATTGAATTCTTGTGATCATCATCATCATCATTATCATCATCATTATCGCCTTCATTTCTGTTTGGCAGCAACTCTTGCATTCTTGGGAAGTTATTCTGAAAAGGAATGCGCTTCCGAGTTTCTGCATTTTAGGACAGCATGGGGGGTGGGGGTAATGCCTTCATCAGTTGCACAAAATGGTGCTACGAGCCATCTGCTGTGCCCAATGTTTGCAACAAATTGAGTTTTTCCAGGCCTGTTCCTCTGGTGGCACAATGTTGATTATCACATCAAGAATATTAGCAAACTCATCTTCGCAAAGAGGTTGGTCGAAGCAATTCCTTCAGAAATATAACATGTTATTTATCACATTTTGATGGAGACTGAAGACCCTCTCCTTACTCCACCTCCAGCTGCAGACTCAATGCAGAACCGCGGCTCACCTGCACCAGCCAAACAGTGTCATGGTCTCTGTGCAGGTGCTGTTTATTTGTGCCTGAAAGATTAAGGGAGGCGGGCAGATCTGTTTCACGCCAGCGGGAGGACTGGATTATCCAGCCACGGACACCTGAGATCCATAGGAGGAAGGGATCACATGAGAGAAAGATCCTTTCAGCTGAGATCTTGGGTGACGGAACGCATCGTGTCCTGCGTCCAGGGTGGCTCACGTTACCCAGCTTATTACAGCATGAAAGGCCACCTGCTTTCTCAATATAGCATATTAATATAATCGGTGAATGTCTACGCATTCAGTTGTCATCGTTCCTTCATTGTTTTTGCATGCTTTGCCGAGACTTAATCATATGACATAGAATCAGAGGTCTTTTTTAAGATTGGTTAGCGTGGCTGTTAAAATCGGTATAAAAAATTAAATGGATTCATAAAAGATTCATGTATTCAGGCGAGTCTAAATAAGGATGCCTTCACAGGTCACTGCGGTAAATATTCACGGTTGTTTGCAATTAACACCACGTCGAACTGCTGTCGCAACTGTTCGCAAGCGAGATTCACTTCTGATACCGAGCCGTTTAAAAAGCACAGTGAAAATAAGGTGCAGAAAGTGTTGAAATTAAAGACTGAAAGGTAATGGGAAATGAAGCATGCTCAAATCAGGCGATTTGTTGATGATTGGGTGCTGAATCCCAAAAAAAACAATGAAGAGAAAACACGGACAACACTCTCCGGAAAAACCAAACAACGAAAATGGAATTCATGAATGTGTGAATCGCTCTAAGCAGAAATGTTGGCGGTTGCCTTTTTCAGTGTGCTAACACGTACAAATAATCAAATTTGGTCACCAACCCACATACAGTGCTTAAAAAGTCAAATTAAAAACCTGCCATGAAAAAAGGAGCACGCTGTAGATGTCCCTATGCAGTTAAATTAACTTGTACAGAGTATGGATCAAATTGAATTCATACTGTATGCTCTCTGTTAGAGTATTAACACTGGACATTTTCATGAGTCAAAATCAGTTCTCCAGGTCTCTTTGACCCTATACGGTGTAAGATCACAAATACAGTATGTGACTCAAGCTGTTTGTCTTAGCTAAACATTGTAAATATCCATACATTCCTGCTGATGTAACAATCTCTATTAGTAATAGAAAGCAATGGAGTTGTAGAAAACGGACTTAAAAAACATTAACAAAACTACTCTTTACAGGTTTAAATAAACATGTAGCCCACCCATTTCTATCGTTTGCACCTGCAGATTCATTGGGGAGGCAACGTTAAGAGCAGACCTCCTCTGCACGGCTGGGAGAGGTCATGCTTCGTGGGTCACGATGTATAATTAATTGTCAGCTGAGGACGTGCAGTAATGTCCCTGCTCTAATGGAATTTTCCCCTTCGTTTGTGTTATTATTATTATTATTATCTATACGACAGCCATTATTCCAATAAAAGCACAAATCACAGGTGTAAAACTGAGGTCGCCACTGCAGAAGGAAGTCAGGTCACACTTATGTAAATTGTAGTTCCGCAGTTAGCCTCTTGCTCTTGAGTTAGCATCTTGCTAACCGAGGTGGGATTCATGTTTGATACCTTTGCAGTTGGATAGCATATAAAGTATTGTATTAGTTAGTTATCTTCATCCCTGCCGGGATATATAAGCCACTAATTCGTTATGGATTCTGATTGAATGTGCATGAAATTGGTGGGTTGCTACAAGGTTTTCCTTTCCTTAGACAGAGCCTCGTTGGCCTGGTCATTAGTTTGCAGGGTGACTGTGTGGCGGGGAGGTTAACTTTGGTGCTCATGAGCAGCCCTTACGCCCAAGAGTACAGTGTACATACTCACATTTTTCATTTGCTAAGGAGTACATTAGGAATACATCAGGAATGGGTTTGGTGTACTACCAGTTGAATGTTGTAATATTACTTCGGAATAAAGCCTGTTTGCTCACCTGCTTTAGAAGGAAAGATGTTTGTCTGGACGTGTAGAGCATGATTTAAAGTCTTTCCATTGGGTTCAAGTTCAGTACCATCTGTATTATGTTTCAAGGGTGACATTGGCTCAGTCGTCTGGCAGTCGGAGGGTTGCCGGTTAGATCCACCCTGGACGTGTCGAGGTGTTCCTGAACAAGACTAACCCCCAATCTAACCCCCAATTGCTCCTGATGAGCTGATTGGTACCTTGCATGGCAGATAATCGTCATTGGTGTGTGTGAGAATGGGTGAGAAGCATAAATTGTACAGGGCTTTGGAGAAAGGCACTATATAAATGCCAACCATTTACCATGTTTGTCTTCAGGAATTATTTCAAAGTGTCTTTCATTCATCAGCTTAGATAACATTACATCATTGGCATTTGGCAGACGCTCTTATCCAGAGTGACGTACAGTTGATTAGACTAAGCAGGAGACAATCCTCCCCTGGAGCAATGCAGGGTTAAGGGCCTTGCTCAAGGGCCCAACGGCTGTGCAGATCTAATTTTGCCTACACCGGGATTAGAACCACCGACCTCGTGTGCCCCAGTCCTTTACCTTAACCACTACGCTACAGGCCGCCGGGGAGGAGTCACCCAGAAGTCGCGTTCAAACGCCCCGCAAGCACGTCCCAAAACCTCCTTCTAACGTCAGTGTTGTGTGTTTTTGGTTTCAATGTGCGAACAGTTGCGTAACGTGATGCACCGCTTGGGCCGAGTGTCTCTCAATGAACCGGTGAGAGCCACTGATACCAGGGAGAGGTGCATCGCTCACTATATCACTATATCAGTATACCACTGATATTAAATGGCCTGAATCTGAGGACCATGAAAACTTAATATGCAGGAATGCTGATGTGAAATGTGCATCAAGGTAATCTCTTCCTGGAAAGGCCTCCTGCATAACACAACGATGCTCATCTGTACGTCAAGGTTTTTGCTGCCTGATCGAATCTGTGTCAACCTCTTTACTGTCCTGTGTACAATTTCATAACACAGGGATCTCCCATGGTGCCCGTGGAGTGTATACATGAAGATACTATGCACGGTGTTCTTTTTTGATGGGTACCAGGTACAGAGGAGCAAGGGTTGTTCTTTCAGGCGTGTGAAGAGCCAGGGATTGTTTGAAATTGCTCTAAATGTTTTTGTATCGGATGAGCGATTTCACTGATCTGGGGCATTGCTCTCCAATGAAATTAAACACATTATTATAAATGTCTCCTCTGAAGTTAATTGTAGTGCTACTGTATGTATTTAGCATTTCCTCTTTGATTAACTACCTGTGTTCTGTACTCTTAACTTGGATAACATGTCTATGCCTTACACGTCATGTCAGCGATCTCTGCATCTTGCTAAAGTATTTCATACTAAAATAGGCCACGCTGTCTATTCTTCCTCACAAACAGAATCACGGAGCAGTCTGTGCTGGCCAATGCAGTGAGGCCCCTGTAGACTGTAGAATCACTGTCCTGTGTGTGTCTGTCAATGCAGTGAGACCCCTGTAGACTGTAGAATCACTGTCCTGTGTGTGCCTGTCAATGCAGTGAGACCCCTGTAGGCTGTAGAATCACTGAACAGTGTGTGCTGGCCAATGCAGTGTGGCCCCTGTAGGCTGTAGAATCACTGTCCTGTGTGTGTCTGTCAATGCAGTGTGGCCCCTGTAGGCTGTATAATCACTGTCCTGTGTGTGTCTGTCAATGCAGTGAGGCCCCTGTAGACTGTAGAATCACTGTCCTGTGTGTGTCTGTCAATGCAGTGAGGCCCCTGTAGACTGTAGAATCACTGTCCTGTGTGTGTCTGTCAATGCAGTGAGACCCCTGTAGGCTGTAGAATCACTGTCCTGTGTGTGTCTGTCAATGCAGTGAGACCCCTGTAGGCTGTAGAATCACTGTCCTGTGTGTGTCTGTCAATGCAGTGAGGCCCCTGTAGGCTGTAGGTCCTTTAGGGATTTTAAGCCGCAGTGCACCCTGTATCAGACTGTTACGGGCAGACTGTGACCTTTCTTAATGAATTCTGCCTGCATGGCAAGCTGTGTGTAGCCATGGGAATGTATCTGCACAGTGCCCAGGCTGTAGTGCCATCACATTGTGCTAGTAATAACAGCAGCTTTTCAATAATCAAATATATGTGTCATTGAATATTTACTATGGGCCAGTTAACTTGTCCATCATCTTGGTCTTAAAAAACAAAAAAACACATAAAATGTTTTTCCTGTCAATTTGAAATATAAAACTGGCCATTGGGATAGTTTGTTTACTTGATTGATCCAAACAAAATCTGATGGATGGACGTGAAGTTTACAACAATATACTGATGATTTGTTTAATTTTGCTTTACCACCTTATTGCAGTATGCCATAAAAGGTCTCGTTTTCCTCCCTCTGAACTGTTCCAGTCAGAATGAAAGATGCTGTACTCAGAAAGATGCTGTACTTCCAAAGCATTTGTTTGCAGTCCATGTCACACGAGCTCTGGGACTGGAAAGCGTAAGCCATTTGATTGCTTTGACATGAAGGTTTGAAAAGACATCGCCTCTTCCTGTTAATGAGAAGTCACAGTGACAGACCATGAGTGATTTTGATGGATGTCTGCTGAATATTTATATTGATTATGAAGTTACCATGGCGATGGGTAGTCGTTAACACTATACTACGGTGTTGTATTTGATAGTGCGGACTGACAAAGCACGTTGATGGGGTTCATTATTCTCTTTTAGTGTACATTTGCTCCCTATTGGACCAAATGTGAGAGTTTACTTGACACTCAACATTTTACCATGTGTTGTTTCTGTATAGGATTGACTGACAGAGAACCTATCCCACAATGAAAATGATCCTGTGCATACACCCTGTGAATTGTCTGAATACTAAAGGCCTTTAATGTGAAATGAAACCCACCGCAGTTTATAGTTTGCAGCGCCCCTCAACGTCCTGGTATTGCTGCCATTTTGTTGTCTGTTATTCTCTTAGCATTATCCCTATTAACATCAAGCCTAATATAAACACACAAGCAGAGAGTTGAAGGTAATCTATGTTAAGATATTATCATTCGATAAAGCAGTGCCATTTGTGTGAACCTAGAGGTGTGTGTCTGTCAATGCAGTGAGGCCCCTGTAGGCTGTAGAATCACTGTCCTGTGTGTGTCTGTCAATGCAGTGAGACCCCTGTAGGCTGTAGAATCACTGTCCTGTGTGTGTCTGTCAATGCAGTGAGACCCCTGTAGGCTGTAGAATCACTGTCCTGTGTGTGTCTGTCAATGCAGTGTGGCCCCTGTAGGCTGTAGAATCACTGTCCTGTGTGTGTGTCTGTCAATGCAGTGAGGCCCCTGTAGGCTGTAGAATCACTGTCCTGTGTGTGTCTGTCAATGCAGTGAGGCCCCTGTAGACTGTAGAATCACTGTCCTGTGTGTGTCTCTCAATGCAGTGAGACCCCTGTAGGCTGTAGAATCACTGTCCTGTGTGTGTCTGTCAATGCAGTGAGGCCCCTGTAGGCTGTAGAATCACTGTCCTGTGTGTGTCTGTCAATGCAGTGAGGCCCCTGTAGGCTGTAGAATCACTGTCCTGTGTGTGTCTGTCAATGCAGTGAGACCCCTGTGGTGATTATGCTGTACTGGTCGGTATGTGCCTGCAGTGACATGTACCACGCTGGGTTAGCACGTGTGTGAAATCGCCCCTCTACAGCCTGACCAATAATATATTAATGCCACTGTAGTCTTCACAGTCTCCTGCTCCCACTGCATAAATCGTGATTTAATGCTTACCATAGCATTCAACGCTCGCTGATTTAATCAGAAGAGCACATATTGGCCGGCTTAGCCGCGCGGGGTGAGGGAGAATTATCGCGGCTCGGAAATCTGTTTGCGCCGAAGTTACGCGTTCCCTTTTTAACCAGCAAGCCCTGCTGGGTCTCTTTATTAATCATAAACGTGCTGTGAATACAACTGCAAGGCTCGGCTACAATTCTTTTCGCCGGTGCTATCGTCTGAACCGCAGGAGATAGTATCAAACGCCTGGACCGGAATGAGAATAGCTCTTTTTTTTCTCTGTGCATACCTCTGAGGTTGGCTAGTACTGTGTTGTTATCTTTCGATTTCTGCACAAAAACTGAGAGAATGAAATAAAATGAAATATGCGGAATAAGCTATTTCCAGTCCCCACACACAACTTTAGGCCATTATATTAGCATATGGATTCCATATGGCTGCCTCATTCCTCCCCGTTTGCTGTTTGTATGCGTTTGTATGCGTTTGCCTATGAACATTTCAGTGACCCCCACTGGGTTGGGAGCTCTCGCAAACAAAAACATTAAATGTGAAGCCATTTCAAGCCAGGCTAAGGACAGCTTCGGAGGAGATATGTTGTTTTTTATACAGCATTTGAGCTAAGTCATGTTGAGATCCCACCTCGTGTCTGTAGAGGCCAGCGTGACCTCGATTGACACCTCGTTATTGAGCACTGCAGATCTGCTGCAGTGGGATTAAATTGCCCCGGACTCCTTCCAAGGACTATCGCCACCCCCCCCCCCCCCATTGCTGATGTTGTCCTTGAAAACAAGCCTGTCCTTGTCTTTTTTTTTTTACTAAGACCTTTAGCATGTGCAAAACCTTTTAGCACAGGCAGAACTATGGGCAGCCTATGGCCAAGATGCTTAACTGGGACTGGGAAGGTATGTGGTTCAAGCCCTGGTGTAGGCACAATAAGATCTGTCCAGGTGTTGGGCCCTTGAGCAAGGCCCTTAACCCCACTTTGCTCCTGGGGGGATAGGCCCCTGCTTGTTCTAACTGTGGTCGCTTTGGTGTAAAACCACCATTGGTGTAAAACAAATACCATGACCAATCATTGACCATATTATTGGTTTTGAATGTGCACATGGTAGAGATCTTAGCAAAGTCTCTTAGTCTTCAAAAATGTCCTACATGATGGGGGATACATTTTTCACAATAAAACATACACAAATGCATTTCAGCAATACATACAATAGAAAGTAATGGGGAGTAGGTACAGAATCAATTGCAGATACATAGAATAGTGTGTTACTCATAGGCCGAATACTACCGCGTGTGTAAGTGGGCGAGTGATTTTGTGCGTTCGTGCAATGATGAAACAGCGTTGAGATGGAATGGTCTTACGCAACGCTTCCTCGTTATCTGGGCTTGTCACTGCTTCCGGGAGCAAACATGGGTAAGATGCGCTGGGGTTATTTATAGAAGCCTCTGAGGACGTCAGAAAGCGAACTCAACCACTCGTTCACCATTTTTCCCTCAGCCACAGTGCTGATCTCATACAATGCATGTCGGGAAGTCAGATCCCAATATTCCATTCATATTTTACACAGAAAAATTTGTTATACTCTTTTGTTATATATATTTTCCCCACACACATCTAAATTCCTGCGGCTCCCAAACTGTGTTCTTGTTCCACGAGATGAGCTTCATTCAACATTAATCAGATTTGTTCAAGTCCATGATGTCAATTTTACTGCCACAAAAGGACAGCAATGGATGTTTTTTAGCCTCTTTTGTCACGGTGAAGCTTTCTCTGAATTAACCGATTCTGACGGCAGTAATACAATCTCATTTATGTGAAAAATGAAGTGTAGATGAATTGCCTTGCCATACAGATTGACACAGGGAGATTGGTGTTAAATGAATGTTGGCTCATTATTATCACTCTCGTTATTACTAACAGGCCCTGCTATCTAGAGTTTCCACCTGTGTCTGGGTGCGACATGATTGATTCTGTCACCGGGAACTGAGGGATGGGCATTTGAGTAACAGGGCTGTCTGCATACGCGTCACGATTCCGGGCCCGGTAGGACACCGTGGTGTATGGGGATGACACGTACTCAAACAACCGTGACCTGAGTGACGGTCGGCGGTGAGACGCGGCGCCGGGCACGACCGCTCTCTCGCCCCGTCGTCACTGATTTCTGCTCCCAGAATGCTCCGGGAAAAGAGTGATTAATTTACGCAGCGGGAGATGAGATCCCCTGACTGCTGACTCACTGCCGCGAGGCTGCGAGAATTTTTTACGATGAGTCATGCACAGCGCGGCGAGGGAACTCGTTTAGGATAAAAGTGCGGTTATGTCGAACCCGAGGTAGTTCCGAATTCAGGAACCATCCGAAGAATGTGGACACGTGATAAACTTACGGAGTGCCGAATTCAAGAAATGATCAAACTGATTGATATCCGAAAAGGACTTTATATTTAAATTGAGCTGGGAGTATTGAATGCTAGCAAAGCACCATGGTTAATACCCATTTGGTGTCCTATCTGAAAAGTCCTCTCAGTACATCAATATTCCTCAGCAGTATTTATCTTTTCAACAGACACAATTTACTAATATCAATATTGCTGCTTATCTCGGCTAAGGTCTGTAGAAGACATAACCAGACTACACATGCAGCATTTCTTTAAATGCATCCAGCACATAGTGTTGAGGGGTGAGCCTTGTCTTAGCCCCTGGCATTGTCACTAGAGGGTTGAATGAAAGTTTCAGCATCAGCAAGAACATCCCTGTGAGCAAACGCCAGAATCTAGACAACTAGAGAAGTAGGAAATAACTTAAGAGACGTTTTGATACCTTGAAATGTCATGGAAGTGGTACAGTGTTCTTTTCACAAAGCATAGAGACGTCACTGTGGAATTACACTGTTTTCATGTATTTAATGGCTTTTTTGGATCAGTAAAATATAACCACCTTCACTTGTATTGAATAAATGATCTAATGATACGACAAAATGGGAGCCACGATCTCTCCTGTAGAGTAATTACTATTTAGGCGATATGTAGAATTCACTGTTGCAGTTAGAATAGAGAGAGTACTAAAACAAAATGGCCACCCCATTACTTCTTTTTATTTATTCATTGACTGGACTTTTTATCTATTTTGGCTTCAGAGTGCGAGCACACAGCCAGGGTATTATTTTGTCAGTGAGTCATTCTATGCTATGCTGACACGCTATTTCGACATTTAAACATAATGGAGTCAATAAACTGACTAACAGATATATGCTATATGCTGAATGCACCTTCTATAACTTTCCAATTATAAGTCACAGTCTATAAATATGCCCGCTGGTTTTTTCAAACATCCAATTATACACAATGGTCCATGAATCCTAAGGATTCACTAGACATGAAGAATCATTTTTGGACAATGACACATAACCATACAATAATATGGCAAATAGAAACCGCTATGAGGATATTTTTGAAAAGAAGTGCTTTTCTTTGGTGTCTTTGGTGTTATATTTTTCTGTCTCTCATTCCAGGTTCTGCAGAAGCTGGGGAAGGCCGACGAGACGAAAGATGAGCAGTTCGAGCAGTGTGTCCAGAACTTCAAGAGGCAGGAGGTAAGAGCTTGTTCAGAGGCGCCCGCTCTTAACGTCCGCTTAGCTGGTTAGCGTGTGACTATTCAGTGCTCAGTCTTCAACACTCTCCAAATGATGGCTGTTTAAGCGTTGCTCAAATCACTGCTGCTACCAGAATGCCTGTTGGGCATACTTCCTGTCTGGCAGATCTGTCAGTAATGTTGGGACTGCTGTGTGTTTGATCCCTACAGCTGGTTTCATTGTAGCCTTTGATGATCAATTCAGATTAAACAAGGCTGCCCCAAAAGGGTAGAATTTAGGTCATCTCTGAACATCATGCATGATAAATAAGATAGTATTCAGAAAAATTGTATTACTACTAAATGTCTATTGCTATATAGACATAATTGGGGCAAATATGAACATTTAATAGAGCACATTTTTTTTGCAGTTGAATGAGTAATTACGCACAGTCTCAGGTTCAGTCCTGGTTGTTTTGATGTTCTTGGCAAAGCTGTACTCTCAATCCCAAAGAGGGTTCCATCATGGCGGATCACATTCCAAGTTTTCTTGCTTCCACATTCCTGCCTCGGCCTGTCTCCTTCCAGTCTGATGCCATTCCTGGTGTTCATCACGGAAGACTGCGAAAAAGGCACCGGGTGTGGTTTTCTCTCTGTAGCCAGGGGTGGGGGTTGTTTGGAACTGCTAGGTTTCCATGGTGGCATTGTTGTCATGGAGGCTCCAAACAAATTATATAAAATTGGAGAGTCTGAGCAGGTCAAGTAGATAGGTGGTTTACTGCAAGATATAGAAAAAAAAGATAAAGGAATTATAGTTTGCACGGGAAGTGACCAAATAAAATAGTGGGAATGGCTTATGCTGTGCCTCCTACTTTATTGGTGCAATGCGTTTAACCTTGTAGCTATCCCTGGACAGAGTTCATACAGACTGTGTATTATGTGATAAAGCACTGTCATGCCTTTGAGAGGGTTTATGATGGACACGGATACCGGAAGACCTGCTAAGTCAATGACTGGGTGTCCTTGTGGTGCTTTCTACCTGAGATATTGACTGCATTAAAGACCAGCTGAAACGGACGTTCCAGCTGCCCTCCAATGTGTGCTGCTGTGCGTGAGGTTATTGATTGGAGGAGAACGGAAAATCGACAGACCTTCGATCGACATACACGCCCACTGATACATGATGTAAAATCTACATTCAAATAATTTCCAAGAAGTGGATGGAAAAAAGCTTTGGCGTAAAAAAAATTATAATTTTATGAATTTTATGGAATATATACTTTAAGATGTGTTTGTATGGTTATGAAAACTTGATTGATTCAGCCTTTCTGTAATTGCAGGTGAGCTTTGTTTGTATATTCCCCTCTTGCTTGTGGTGTTTACAGAGTGATGTTTACAATGTGACAGTGTGATGGTGTTTACAGTGTGACAGTGTGATGTTGTTTACAGAGTGATGGTGTTTACAGTGTGATGTTTACAGTGTGACAGTGTGATGGTGTTTACAGAGTGATGTTTATAGTGTGACAGTGTGATGGTGTTTACAGAATGATGTTTACAATGTGACAGTGTGATGTTGTTTACAGAGTGATGGTGTTTACATTGTGATGTTTACAGTGTGACAGTGTGATGGTGTTTACAGAGTGATGTTTACAGTGTGACAGTGTGATGGTGTTTACAGTGTGACAGTGTGATGTTGTTTACAGAGTGATGTTTACAGTGTGACAGTGTGATGGTGTTTAGAGAGTGATATTTACCGTGTGACAGCGTGATGGTGTTTACATTGTGATGATGTTTATGGAGTGATGGTGTTTACAGTATGAGGGTGCTTACAGGGTGATGGTGTTTACAGTGTGATGGTGTTTACTGAGTGATGGTGTTTACAGAGTGATGGTGTTTACAGTATGAGGGTGCTTACAGGGTGATGGTGTTTACAGTGTGATGGCGTTTACTGAGTGATGGTGTTTACACAGTGATGGTGTTTACAGTGTGATGGCGTTTACAGAGTGGGATTACTCGGCTGTGCTCAGTGTGGCTAATGTGTTGTGGAAGGGCCATGCTTTTACGAGTCAGATACAGCCTGCTGTCACTCATCATGGACTCGTAGAGGGGAAGGAGGGAGGGAGGGAGGGGCGGTGGGGGAGGGGAGGAGAGGAGAGGCACTGTAATGAGGGTGTGAAAGGAATGTGAGAGAAGAGGAAAGGAGGAATGTAAGTGAAAGGAAATGAAAGGAGGAAGGAAAAAGGAGACAGAAGGAGGAGAGGCCAGCAGGTTGGAACAGAACAGGGAAATTTGTCAGTGAATTTTAAAATGAGAATCTTCATACAACCTACTCTGCGCTATGTATCTAAAATAATTTTGTACCTTGATTTTTTTTTCAAGACGATGCATTTACAAAATTTGGTTTTATCCGTATGGTATGCATTTTTTCCCATGCATAAACGCACATGCATAGCACATGTTCATGAGTGTGCATTTTCAGTAATGCTAATCCCTGCTCCTCTAATCAGTCTCCTGGATCTTTCATGTGTGAAAAGATGGCGAGAAGCTAGTCATGGATTTCCTTTCTGAACGCGGCGCCGCGGTTAGCGCTGATTGTGTTTTCACACGGCCGCTCCTCTGGCTCTGATGACAGGACGGTGCCGGAGATAAACCCTTCCCCCACACTGAGCCAGGTTTCCTACGCGCGTGCAGTTCCAGCAGTGTCACGTACAGTGAGAGACTCACTGCTGTCCGGACCGTCTAATGCTGCTCTTCTTCCCGTTGTCTTTCTCCTGGTTCCTCCTCCTATTCTGCTTCCTGCTGTTGTTGTTGTTGTTCTTCTTCTTCTTCTTCTTGGAGCCATGTCTTCTGAATGTGTACAGAATCAACGTGTTAACAGTGTTGCAGGAGGATGTTTATGTGTGATCATGTTCCATGATCATGTGATCTTTGTGGCTTTGAAGCACAAGCTGCAAAACCTCCGTCTCTTCTGTTTGCATATTTTATTTGACATAATTCATTAATTACTGGTAATTACTGGTTAATTAATTATGAAATAATGGAATAATTCAGTCAAGAGTCAGCCACGAGCTAATTAAGTAACAAAGACCTTATAACCCCAGCATATGCAGCGATTCTGCGGTCTGAGCCCAGCACTCTTTAGAGGTAGCCTGTTTATTTCAGAGAACTCATATGCAGTAAAGGCAATATAATCCTCCAGTTCCCAACAGTCCCCTTTCTAATCCTGATTAAAGTAGCTTTATCTAGCTGTAGAGACCGCCACAGCCTCCAGCTCTCTCCAGGTGGCTGTAAACCCCATTACCTTAATCAGGAGTGGTGACATCTCAGCGAGTCGTGCTGCTGCTGGAGCGCAGAGTGGCTGGGGAGGCAGAGGGAAAAATAAACTAATGTCATTCAGTCTTTTCTATTTGGAATTTACAGTCTGGGTTATTCTTATTCAGTCCCATTTTTAGGACTGGTAACTACTCACTGTTCCCCTGTTTCCCTCATTCCCTGAAGCTCCTCAACACTTTAAAGAGTAGGTTTCTGTAATGTTTTTTTAATTTTTTTATTTTATTGCAGTTGCAAAAATTGATTTCAATAGAGGCATAACAAACTGTATGAAGCCTGCTGAAATTAAGTCAAAACACAGTGTGTATTACACACTTTACTAGCTACAGTAGGTCTGTGCCTGCAACATACAGTATGTAGAGTTTTATTTAATTTACACAAAACATATTAGACAGAAGTTATGTTTACCTTGTGAATATTGCAACCAACCAACTCCTGTCCAAGATTTCTGTCAAAGATTTGGAACCACTGAACAGCAGGTCCATTGCTTGTCTGAAGGCCTGTCTGACAAAAGCTAATCAAGACAATTCTGTTGGTTGGGTGTTACCCTGCCTGTTTTCTGTCCAAGATGTTGGAATAAAAGTGCCATATTTTGCCATGCAATGCCAATGCCATATTTTAGCGCTACACTATCGGAAAAAGGGTTCCGTTTTTGTTCTCTAAGGTACAATTCCTGTTGATGTCCCCAGCCTGGGACATACTTGTACCTGTACACTAAGCTAAAAGGGTTAAGGGCACTATGGGTGTACCTTTAAGCGTCCTGCCCCAGTGACACACCGTTGTGCCCCTATACGTAGACTTTTTGCACCTTTCTTTCTAGCAGTGTGGTAGCAGAATGATTCAGCAGTAAAAAGCATGGTTATTGCTGAAGAAGAAGGAGCTCTTTTCTCCTGTGAGCGTCTGACAGTGACTCCCATCGCAGCGCTGAGCTTTAATTAATCACAGTCATCAGGCTCATCTTCCTGCCGCGTGAGCGGCATATCCCATCAGGCCCTCTTCCCACCTCACGGTGTCACGCGCTTATTCCAGATCCCCAATCGGAGGATTAAGGCCGCGCTGAAGTTCGCTTTCTGCAAATGTCAGAGGCTGATAATAACAGTGTAGTCTCGGGGAAAGCGGCGCGGTGAACCGGCTCTCCGACGGCAGAGCACCAAACTCCCACGCAGTGTGACAGCTCTGGCCAACACCGATGTCAGCTTCCAGCGACAGCGTGCTGACGTGAGCGACTGGCTGTGTCAGTCGCTGTAGAAGCCCGTTGACCCAGTGTCATAGGACATCCTTGGGTTGTAAACCCCATCCATCTCGCCTCCCGTCATACGTGAATTACTGTGTGAAAGCTTCCTAAATCACCGTCCTGCAGTTTCCTATCTTTATATAATACCACACTCGGCAGTAGTTGGCTGTTCTTTGAGAGCTTTCGTGAATTTAGATAAGTCTCCCCGATGCTCGGTGGGTGCTTATGCGTGGCTCCTCTCCGTCCGTGAGATCTGTGAGACACTCTGTGCGTCTCTGAGCTGTGCAGCTGTGTGCCTGGTCACGCCCCCCGACCACAGCAGGGGACAGGCTATGGTCCCCAAAACCTCCCCCCCTGAGAGAGACAGTGGTCCAGCACAGCAGAGCAGAAGCTGATCCCCTGCTGAGAGGCAGTGGTCCAGCACTGAGGCACTACAGGGGCTGGTATCACATAGATCAGGCTTGTGCCAAGCAGATGGCACCTGAAATTCCTGTCAAGTTTGAAAATTTGAATGTGTACAGTACAATACGTCTTATAGGGGCTTCCTTGTACATTGGACGCAAATCAGAGCCGTTTGAAATTTGAAAAATAATTGAAATGTAAGGTCATATCATGTTCCATGTTTGGTCTTCAATAATAATACAATTATTATGATAAACTGGTCGGTATTATGATTTTTTTTAGATCCAAGGTCTTTACCCTTTTCATTTCGCAAAAATTTTATTGCTGTGAATGTTTTAACCATTTTTCCAATCAGTGCATACAGTTCCCAGCCATTAAGCAACCAATAACCCAGGACTCCATTTCCCACCAGCACTCAGATGTTGCGCAACTTGTTGCTTGTTAAATTTACACCTGTATTTCCTCAGGAAGTCCCACTGTGAGAGAGTAGACTATCCCGCAGGGCCCACACAGTCCTAAGAATAAATGATTCATTTTTATACAGCTCATTATATGAATGTTAAATAGATACTGTAAGTTGCTGCAGAAGGGGGGTTTGAACGTTTTCATTTCTTCTGTTGTGACTCAAATTACTTGTTGACTCTGGAGTGAAGTTTCAACAACCAAACGTTGCATATGCATAATGCATGCAGATTCTCACAGACGTAGAGGTGTTCTCTGAATGCGAATCAGTTATAATTAACATGGTGCTTGCTGTGACTTACGGGATACATTTATGTATGGTTTCCAACAGTTACCTATGTTTATATATGGTTGCCTAACACCAACGAAATTGGCCTGCTAGGGTTTTTAAATGCAGTATTATTTTTATTTTATTAACCTTTATTTATACAGGGTGGGTTGACTGAGCACACATGCTCTTCTGCAGCAATGGCAGTATGAGCAGGATATATTAAAATGTGTACATAAATCAGTTTGTCCAGGGGCAGTTATATAGGGAGAAGAAAATACAGCGTGTTTTTAAAAAAACACATTTTATTACCCATGATTTGCATGGCTGTTTTAGCCTGCATAGTCAGTCGCTGTAATATCGCCTCTCTCTATTGCGGTCATTGGTTGTGTTAACTCCCTGTAATCCCACAGTGTGATAGCAGAGAGCTTCAGCCATCTCTCCCGGGGGACAGCTGTCGGGCGGGGGCACCAGGTGTGCTGTCGGCAGGAGCTGAGTGACGGCCTCTCTGTCCCTGGGAGGGGAGCCAGTCGTGTTCTGCCTGCGAGGACTCCCAGTCTGAGTCACAGATAATACAATAGAGATAAGACAGCTGTGAAGCCTCCCTTCGCATACAAAACACACAACTTCCTGTTGCCGTTGGCTCCGCGCTGTTTTCTCCCAGGGAGAGGCGTCACGACTTTCCTACCCGTGTTTACCGCCAGCGAATGAATAACCCAGAAAAACGACATCGCCTGTAACGGCTGTGCTCATTGGACGAACCTCTGCCTACTGAGCAATGCAGAAGCCCCAACAACATAGTGAATATTTGATGTTTTTATAAGTCTGTTTTATCACATAGCAGGGAGACGCATGCAATGTAATTTGTATGCAGTGGAATTATGAATGGTACCATGCTGATAACAATGCAAACAGAGTACTGTTTGTGATTCACTGGATGGAGTCAAGAAAGGAGTCACTGTGAGATTCATATGATCCAGTCAAACGGATTGTCTTACCTGACGCTAAGAGCTATTTTAGCTCTTAGAACCTTAGAACTGCTATCTTAGAACTGCTTGTTTAGAGTATGATATTCTGGACAGCAGGGTTCTTATTCTCTTAAATAAAAGGTTGGTTTCATTGATGTTTTGTGCATGCGCTCAGATATTAGTGAGTAAATATCTACACTTTCTGATTCCTGGGCCTTGATGAAAGCTTTATGAATACAGGCCTGATGTAGATAATGTGAATCTGTGTGACAGCGTGATCAGCAGCCGTGTGTTTAATTAGCAGTTTATTATGTCACGCCTGTCATGTCAGAATAAGCCGCATTTATCCAGAAGAGTAGTCATGTGACCTAAAAGCTGGTTTTGGTAGCAGACAACACAGAGTACCTCTTTAGACCTGGGTCCGATTCCACAAAGCAGGATTACTGAGCTGGATAACTGCACTGAGTAAAACCTAGAACCCTCCCAGATCTGGTCATGGATTGAAGTAAAAAGAGCTGTTCCATGTCAGTTATCCAGCTAACTCACTAATCCTGCATTGTAGGTTTTACTCAGGGCAGTTATCCAGCTAACTCGGTAATCCTGCTTTATGGAATAGGCACCTGATTAGACTCTGCTACTATCACTGTATTCACTCCCAGTTAAAATACAAATGTCAATTTTCTTTCATGTGAAGGGAAATCTTTCTCTGAAACCCAGTTCTCCCATAACATATTCTAGAACTTACCAAGTAGCATTTGCATACGGAAGGCAGACACCAGCTTCTGACCGGCAGACTTATGTTGCAGGTCCTTTAGGTGCTTTGACATTTGATTGTAATGCATCTTTCAGGACCTGGGACAGCAGTGGCAGCTCTCAGTAGCTGGTGTAGTTTCAGTACTGTGGACAGAGACCGTGGGCTCCTGGCTGCTGTAGAAACACTATGAACAGCGCTGCTGCTGAGGCTGTTTCAGGACCTCAGTGCAGGGAGAGCACTGTTTAACCATTCATCACCACTCTACATTCAAATGCAGTCTTCTATTACATTTTCTCTTGGAAGACCGATATCTATGGACATTCATTGACATGGACAACTTGGAAAAAGAATTGAAGTTCTTTCATATTTACGGAAGTCAAAGGTTTTTGTGAATAGCTTTGGATCGGACGAATGAAACTCACAGATATTCTTCATCCTCCCCTGTGTCTCCTCCACAGACGGAAGGAACGCGGTTGCAGAGGGAGATGAAGGCGTACCTGGCGGCTGTGAAAGGTGAACCTCATAAGTACTTATACACACACACACACATACACACACGTATACACAAACACACATAAACACACACACACACATAACCACACACACACATACACACATACACACACACACACATAAACACACATACACACACATACACACATAAACACACACACACATAACTACACACACACACACACACTCACACACATACACACACACACACACAAGAAGGTTGCAGGTTTGATTCTGGGGTGTGGATACTTGCTGAACCTTCTGGCACAATCCTACATCAATATCACTATAGTACATCACTTCAGTATAAAGTTCCAGATTGCACATCCACGTTAAGAGATCCACATTGTGATGCCTGCTGTGTGAATCTGGACTGGGACCAAGCAATAATAATTGTAGTCCATTAGCTGACGTAGTGAACACGTGAGCCCTGTATCTGTAGTAAGTCTGGTCTGTGTTTCCTGCAGGAATGCAGCAGGCCTCCATGAACCTGACGGAGTCGCTGCATGAGGTGTACGAGCCAGACTGGTACGGGAAGGATGATGTCATGACCGTGGGGAAGGTGAGCGCAGTGCGTGGGAGAGACGCTGGGTCAGGGCCTTAAATTCAGCCGGGGTTTCCTTCACTTTGTCTCTTCCAGTAGGTCCTGTAAAGGGCTGCCATTTAATATGTGCTTGATGCAGCTTGTTAGTTGGGCCCTTACTAAGAACATTTTCATATATTTAGGGTTTTTTTGCAGTTCCACTTGTTTAATGTATTTTCAAATAATATGTATTTTTGTTGCCGATATCATACAGGTGAATGCAAGTATAAACTTACGAAAGACAAAGAGAGGTTGGTTTAGCTGAGGAGTTAGCATTAGAGGTGCAGATATAGCTTGGCCATGGCCGTGAAATGACTACCTTACTGCAAAGGAATGTAGATATGTACGGAGTTGTCACGCAGTGCCCGTAGTGTAGTTACATTATCAACTAATAGAGTTTTAAGTGTTTCCGAAACTTCCTGGACAAATATTTACAAGTCTGTACAGATTGAAGGTTGTGACGGTAAGCGGGGAACATTCCTGTCAGAGGAGCTGGCCTGGGCCATATTGAGGGGCCGTTTATGAGTGTAATATCAGTGATCAGGGGCGGGGCCAGGGGGGGGCCAGGGGTGGCACTGGCCCCCCCTGGAATCTGATTGGCCACCCCTGGTGCCCCCCCTACCAGAACCGGAATATGATAGGCCAGCAAACAATATATATGGTAAGCCTTGATGGCTGGCCCCCCTCCTCTGGGTCTGTGCCCCAGCCTGGCCCCCCCATCCAAAATGTTCCAGACACGCCCCTGTCAGTGATCCTGCTCCTATCAGGGCCTCTGGTGTGAATGTGCTTTTATCCACCGGGCTGTACCTCACCTCCTCTGCGTCAGGGGCCGCACCCCGCCCGTGTGCGAATCAGAGCAGGCCTCCAGGGGCCGGGATCTCTCTCCAGAGTACAGACGGACCGATGCCCTGCGCCAGGAGCGCTTTTAGTAACACTTAGGGAGGACGTGCTCGATCGTTCTGGCCAAGAACTCCGCGCGGAGCTCAAGGACGAACGGGCGGACTCTGCAGAGGAGTCGGGGGATTGCCGTAATCGGACGCGTCCCAAACCCTGCTGTAACTTTGTCCCCACGCTAGCGACATCCAGAAGGGCCGTGTTTTATGTCACCCTAAAGTTATACTGTAATTAGCGCCCTCTGTGTCCTCAACGATATGACGGTTCACCTCTGACTCACCTACAGACCAGGAGTGCGCACGACAAAAGGGAAGCTACTGTCTGCCACGTACACAGGCAGGATAGCAGTTCCTCCCACTCAATGACTGGCGGTTCACACTGGTACTGCTCAGTAAACAGAAGGGATGAATTGGGCCTGCTCGGCATCTGGTGAAGGCACTCATCCTGCTCTTCTGGCAGGGGATGAGCTGGTCATGCGCCGTTGTCTATGGGAGGAGCTGAATGTCCCTGTTACAGGTGTTATACAGTGTCGATGCGGTGCTGTACCGGTGCAGGGGAAGCGGTTGCAGCTCAGAAGAAAACTGGCAGGGTTTAGCTCAGTTGTGACTGGCTTGTTAGCTGCGTTGCCTGTTTCACTGGCGTGTGTGCAGTTTGAACTGAGCACAGTGTTCCTGTGGGGCCAGAGAAAACACTGAGCAAAAATAATTGAAAATGATTGCAAGTTGTGTTGGCTGTTCATTGTGCTGTTTTAACACGACCCTCTGTAAGATATTTCAGCTCTGCTTTGCCAAAAGATCAAGGCCTCCTGAATAGAATAGAGACTCTTACAGTACAGGCTGACTGTAGGCTGGCTCTGTCTCTGTTTGGTAATAGAAGCATTATATCAGCAAGTCCCGTTGCAATTCAACCCATAAAATCAAACCACCAAATCCAGTTAGATGCCCCCTGCTGGCACCTGCATGAACAGCGTCCTGCCCCTCTTTTCACACTGCGTTAACATTGGGATTGCTATTTGTTGGGTTGCTGAAAAGTCATTGTTTTGATTTTGGTGTGGCCCTTGAAGTATCTCTTCGAATACAGGACCAGGCAATGGCAGCCCCACTGTAACTTAACTCTTGTACCAAAACCCTGGATTGTCTCTGTGTTTATTAATGGTTGACAGATGGTTTCAGGGAAGTTTTGGCCTGTGATTCTCTGAAACTATTCATATAGTTTCAGAGCTGTTGTATGAGCCTAGACCTATTCATCAAAAGAGCAAAAAACCTTTTTATTATTCACCGGATTGAATGCCTTCAGCAGCGTATAAATAGAACATTAATTCAGTTCAGGCCGGCTTCTGTCTGCAGGTCTGAGTCAACTGAGGTGGCTTTTTTTTTTTTGCTGATGTGCTATTGTATGACAGTACATCATATCCAATATTCCATATGGCCTACATTCAAATGGCAATAGTGTATGTAGAATGGACTTAAAATAGGAAACTGCTTAATATCACGTGTTCTGAAGGCTGCCTTATCCTCCTGAGAGCCAGCAGAAGGAGCAGTATGTTCACTGTTCTTTTTTACATAATATAAGAGTCTTGGGTGACAAAAACATGTTGGAGTGAAAATGTTTTCAAAAATATTCTTTCTTTTATTTTTATTGAAAATCCTTGTGTAGGTGTGAGCATAGTAGAATATCGTTATTGACAGAGACTCACGACCCCTGCAGTGGAAAGAAATGAGTTGCCAGGTCTCAGGAGGTTAAAACAGAAAGATGCCGGCAATACAATTTTGTGTGGGCCAAAACAGAACTGCATACTCAAAATACCGTCCACAGCCCATCTGGCATTTCATTTTTATAAATTTTTTATCTGCTGTTCTTTTAAAAGTGAATCTCCAAGATATATGATATACTGTATGTATAGTCTTCCACTATGTTTGACACACCTAACTGAACTTTTCTTGCGGTAGTCTGTCAGTAACTGTACAGTAAACTATTTTTTGTTTGTGACTACTTCTCTCCCCTGTTTGCCGCAGAACTGTGATGTACTCTGGGAAGACTTCCATCAGAGGCTGGTGGACTCCTCTCTCATCACCCTGGACACGTACCTCTCACAGTTCCCCGACATCAAAGTACTGCAGCGATCGCACTCCTCTCTCACTCCTCTCTCACTCCACTCTCACTTTCAGCCCCTCCTAGTCCCCCTCTCCCCGTTTTAGTGCTGAGTGTCGGTGTCCGTGAGCCTGAGC
This sequence comes from Conger conger, assembly GCF_963514075.1. NCBI lineage: Eukaryota > Metazoa > Chordata > Actinopteri > Anguilliformes > Congridae > Conger > Conger conger. The sequence goes on from NC_083768.1 coordinate 13,379,160, forward strand.
ACTTCCTGGCCGGGACTTCCTGTCAGACTGTGAAAAATACCTGCCGCTGTATCCAGGAGCAGGTTTTTATGTTTTCCTGAACTGTACTGTAAATCTGGGTCTCTGGGCCTTGTTTGAAAGCGAAGGGAAAAGAAGAGAAATCCAAAGAATTATCATCAGAACAGAGTTAATGCTAGGAGCTGGTGTTTCACTTCTTTGGTGGTGAAACAATGCACAGATTGCACTGCCATAATGTACATGCTAAACATACATAACAATCAAATGACGGTCAGATGAATCTATTCCTTCCTTGTCTCTTCAGTGGAGGACTGTAAACCAAACATGTTGACGTTGGTCAGACCTCTAGTCTACATTGGCCATGGAGGTCGATATTACATTCATTAGTGGCGCAGAAATGAAGGGGTTTTTTGCCGCCGGAAATGAGATGAGAACAAAACGCTGCTCTGTTGTATTATAGGTAGAACAGCAGTCATTGTCATGACTCAATGTCTATCAGCCGTATAGCTGCCACGTGGGGTCACATATTGTTCGAGGGTTGACCATGGAAAAGCCTTGATCTCTGCCAGTACATATGCGCACACTATAATCTGATTTATATGAAAGGGCAGTCATATTGTGCTGAATTCTTTGCAGAGGTTAAGGAGGTTTATAACTCCAAGGCTGGAGATGGAGACTCCCATGTGGAACACTGCCCCTGTACCCTTGAATCTGAAGTGCTTCAGTGAGCGTCTCTCTCGGCTAATGCTGCTGGTCTGCCCTCTCGCAGACCCGTGTTTCGAAGAGGAGCAGGAAGCTGATCGACTACGACAGCGCTCGACACCATTTAGAGACCCTACAGGCTTCAACCATAAGGAACGAGCGCAAGATCTCCAAGGTAGGCTTTCAGTCTCAGAGAAGGAATCGATGCAGTGCACATACTGTGACGCTTGAGCAGTTTGTGAATTGAAGGCCATCCTTTCTTCAGTGACATACATAGTTATTATACACACACGCTCACACACACTCACACATAGTGGTTGAATAGGAGTATTGATAAGTTAGTGCCCAAATAGAAATATATTTAGAATACAATTCATTGTACTTCTCACAATTCTACCATAGAGTTTTCACCTTCACGACTTAAGGGAAATGATTTAATTCCAGGCCAAAGACATGCAGGTTAGGGACTACAGATGAAAATGATTATTAGCTAACTCTGGCCCATTTACATTGATGTGAAGACTGAATATGTTGATTAATTTGCACTGTCCCTGGTAAATAAATAAAAAAAGACATCTGCTTTGACTTGGGTTTACTCTAGATGGATTTGACTGGATATACAGTATGTGGACTATATTTGGACCGTGCAGGATGTTTGGAGCTGAGTTAAAAACACATTTTCCTGGACCGAAATATCCCTGTTGTCCATCTCAATCTTACAAAGCATTGATCAGAAATAAGTGAAGGCTGACTGTAGCTTCTCCCAACGGCGCACAAATGCAGCCTAAGGCCTTACAGTGAGCTTGTTCAAAGCAAATTCACTTACAGTGGTTACAGGATTAGACTCCACTGTTGTCCTGGATCGCATTTCTAGACAAATGTGTTTTAGCTGTGGTCTTTCGTCTGTGCTTTACTGTAGGACAGCCCTGCCCAATCACCTGCCGGGCTGAGAGTATGCAGGTTTTCATTCCAACCTATCACTACATCTGCTGATTTCACTGAATAAGACACCTTCGACCACAGAGGATGATGATAATGAGTGAACTGGTGTGGTGATGGAGTGGTTGGAATGAAAACCTGCATGTTGTCGGTCCTCCATGGCACCTGATTGGGGCATGGCTGATGTAGTTCCTCGACACAGAAGTACATACTCTGCTGTTCCCTGGCTCCTGCAGTGTGAAAGTGCTCCAGATAGGCAGATGGCGTGACTGCCTGTGCTGCCCTTCATGCTGCCTGGCTCTGTCTCTCTCCCCTTAGGCGGAAGAGGAGTTAAAAAAAGCGCAGAAGGTGTTCGATGATTTCAATGTGGACCTGCAGCTGGAGCTTCCAAGCCTATGGGACAGGTAGGATCTCGCCAGTACGTTCTGTTCACTGGCAGCTCGTACATACAATTCGACTTCTGAGTGCTTTACAGAGTAACAGAGGGGCAAAAAAACAAGACCTGAACCCCCAAATAGCAATATATTTTCGCTCCATATTAGAACATTAAGAACATTCCTATCACATATTTATCTTACAACTTAAAATTTTAAGAGGTGAGCTCAAAAACACTTACGCACAGTCCAATCAACCCCATAAGGCTTTTGTTGGGGCACTTCAATCACAGAGAAATGCACTGCTTACTTGTCCTTTTTTCATAATTTAATATCACTTATTACTAAGTACATAACATCTCATTATTGCTTGAGGTTGTCACCTCAATAAGCCATTACATTTTCACTAATATGCTGTTTGTATCGATACAAAATAAAATAATACAGTTCAGAACTGGGCTGTGTAAATTCCTCTGGAGGAGTTGCTGTGTCCACAGGGACAGCCTTGCTCCCAGCAGTCAGAGATGTATCGACACATCCTTTATTAGACGGCACATCAATAACACAGTTATTTCAGTCTCTGCGCTGATTGGCTGGCCTTCGCGTAACAACGGCGAACGGTGGCAGTTGGAAACTTTGAGTTCCGTTATCCCGGCTTCGCTCCACGACGCGGTCGATGGCGGCCTTCGCCTCTCGCGTAACGGCGCTAATCGCCCGCCCCGTTACCCCTCTGACACCGATTATAGATCAGCGTGGATTTCTCAGCTTCCGCCCCGTCCGGCGACCGAGCTGTTTCAGCGTGGCTGAATCTGCAGTGCGGTACTCCTGAGGTTCGGGTTCACGCTGTTCCTCGGATGCACAGCAGCAGCTGCAGCCTCAGTGGAGATCGTGAGATCGTGCTGGACATCGTGATCGGGAGTGCGGTCTGTGTCCGGGCTGCAGGCACTCCGGCAGCAGTTTGCACTGCTTCGTTGGCAAAATAATGCAAAGGCTGCAAAAGTGATGCAGTATTTTCCTTGGGGGTTTCGGGCGGTTTTTTGTTTGTTTGTCTGTTTACATCCCGGGGCAGGGGCTGTGGAAGTCGTGGATTTGTTCATTTGAACCATTTTCTCAGGTAATGAGCTGGAACTGGGACGACAGAGACTTACATAAAACCAGATTTCCTGGCCTCCGGGGCTGAATTTAAAGAGCACTGTCGGATACCGTATCCACTTCTGTAGCGCATATAGAAATCTGATTGGTTAGACAAACAATATGTCCTGGATCAGAAGTGCTATGGAGACCAGCCACCAGGCTGAAGCGTAACTCAGGCCCTTGTAGCAGCGTGATAGCATTACTGACGGCCTTGTGACCGTGACTGTGTGAGTGTGATGTTAGCTTAGAGCAGCATGCCAGCCGGACTGCACTGTAGTTGGGCTTCACTGGAGGTACATAACCCCCGCCCCCCAATCCTGCAACATTCCCCCCCCCACGGGTGTGGGTGTGGGGGCATGGGGGAATGTTATTTTCATCCTTTCTCCTAACTGTGAGATTCATTGTCATCATTGTGGATTAAACACATTCTTGAGCTTCTCAGCCTGTTTGATAGCACATCCTCTTTTGCTTTAACTAGTGCGTGTGACTCTAATCCTCCTCTGCAGAGCTTATGAATTATTTTTTGGAGAGTGGAAAATATTTTCTCATTCAGAATTGGGTGTACATCTATGAGTATGATTTGCATATACTTAAATAATACTGATAAGCATTGACAGTAGGTTTGGTTGGGTAAAATATAAACAAGACTAACAAAAAAAAGGATCATTCATCATGT
>NC_083768.1:13387981-13450481 GCF_963514075.1 Conger conger
ACCATGTGGCTTAGCCCATACCTAGCACAGGAAGGCTTCTGTCTTACATGGACCTGTTCCACAAAGCAGGATTACTGAGTTAGCCAGATAACTGCACTGGACTGTACTCAAACCCGGAACATGGGCTGAAGTAAAAAGAGTTGCTCCGGGTTTTACTCGGTGCAGCTCTCCAGCTGACTCAGCTGTCCTGATTTGTCGAACAGGCCCCAATATGTGATACAGATATAAGCAAACAGCAGATGTAGCAGGAGCAGGTTATCTGGGTTGATATGCTCGTTAATGCCGGCTTTCTTGTCTTCGTTTCTGTAGCTCTGCCACAAGCTGTACGAGGTGATGAACAGACTCGCCGAGCAGCATTCCGACAAGATGTTCACCATCCAGGGAGCTCCCAGGTACAGGGAGTGGAACATCACATTCACTACACTATCTTTGCTTTTGGGTATTTTTATCCATCATTTATCACTCTCCAGTGGTAAAATGGAGATTCTCTCTGGTGTGGAGCAAACTGACACTGTGCGTGTCTGTGCATACGTGTGTGTTTGTGTGTGGGTGGGTGGGTGGTCTTTAGTTATTTGTGGCCACATTTGTCACAGGAATTGTTTCTTAAGTTTAGCAAAACATTTTACAATACTGGAAATCTGAGATCTGGCCCACTGAGGAAACAAGCTAACATCTGCAACACTACAGCAAGACTGCAATAATAGAAGGTGTTAGCTGAGTTTAGCTTGAAATGAGGTAGTAATGAAGAAGCACCTTTAATTATTCTAATTAAAACATTCTCATTATGTCATTAAATCCCTGAGTCCCAACTGTTCTTATGAAAAGCCAAGACTGATCTCGCAGAATAGATGTGGGCTGTAACTCATTGTTTCATTGTCATCGTTTCTCTTCTGCATGTGACAGAATGCGAGCGTAAGTACGCTAGCTGCCTTGCTGTGTAGGTCCTCTTTACAAAGATGTGATTGGCTGCTGGCTCACGTCCCAAACTCTGTCCTGGTTGGTTGTTTATTGCTGTGGCATCATTTGAGGGTTGACTGATGAAGATACACAAATCCATTGACAGGGCTAAGAACAATTACATCTAAAGTTTTGCGTGCCGTCAAATAAAGGTGACTGAATGACGGCCTTCCCAGCTAAATCACGAGCCTGTTACGCAGTGATCCGTTAAGCGGTGATCTGTTACGCAGTGATCCGTTACGCAGTGATCCGTTACGCAGTGATCCGTTACGCGGTGATCCATTATGCAGTGATCTGTTACACAGTGATCCGTTACGCAGTGATCCGTTACGCAGTGATCCGTTATGCAGGGATCCGTTCAGAAGTGAATATTCAATTTGCAGTAGCTTTTCTTGATTTGGCAGCATACTCCCCACCTCTCACTAGAGTGGCTCTTTGCTGAGCTATAAGTAGTACAGTGACTAAGCAGAACAGCAACACATAATTTCTGTGGAAGTGCATGCTAATCTGTGCTCTTCCACACTGGCAAAGGGGCTGATTAGGCATTCAACATCGCACACTTAAGATCCGCAATTTTATTACCAACATTTCAACATTTTCATCCGGTGAAAGTGAGGGTGCTTCAATGTGCAGTGGTCATTTCCTTTTTCAGTATAATTGCTACAATCACCAGCACTGTATGTAAAATTACGGTGTGCGTTTATTCTGCTCTTCTTGCTGATTGGGAAACATTGTTGGATGACACCGTGGTCGGTGAATGGCAGTGTTGACGTCCACAGCCAGAACCTGATGAACGCTGAACTCCCTTGTTGATGATTTAATTTGAGGAAAACCACAACCCTGAACAGGACTGAGAACTGAGCCACAGCAGAAACCCTAGCAGCCTCGGTCTAGTTGGCCTGTAGCGTAGTGGTTAAGGTAAAGGACTGGGACACGCAAGGTCAGTGGTTCGATCCCCGGTCAAGCAACAATAAGATCCGCACAGCCGTTGGGCCCTTGAGCAAGGCCCTTAACCCTGCATTGCTCCAGGGGAGGATTGTCTCCTCCTTAGTCTAATAAACTGTACTTTGCTCTGGATAAGAGTGTCTGCTGAATGCCTGTGATGGAATGTAATGTAGTCACCGTAGTAGCTCTGTGTAGCTCCTGAGAGCAAAGCCCAGTGTTTTATGTAGATCCCAATTTGAATTCTGTTGGTTACAGCTAAACTGTTGTTGTTCAGAACTGGTATACTCAGAACACAGAGTTTGTACCAGTTGCGTGTTTGTGTTAGTCATGAGGACGGAGAGGCCGCGGGTAATGGGGGTGGCGGGTCTATCCCCAGGGAAAGGGCAGTTGACCTCCAGGGGTGTGACTCTCTGCTCTGACCCCGCCCCCCACAGCGACTCCGGCCCCCTGCGATACGCCAGGACGCCCATGGCCACGCCCCCCGACGAGTCTCCGGCCAGCAGTCCCGAGGCCAGTCCCAACCACATGCTGGCCCCCGGGCCGCACCGACCCAAGTCCCCCTCTACGGTACAGAACCGCGCTCCGCTGCCTTTACCCGCCGAGGACCCGCCGTACCTCAGGGGGGGGGTATATCAGGAGTTAGCTGGGTAAATGCACTGAGTAAACCCTTCCAAATGTGGAACATGGACTGAAGTAAAAGAGCTGTTCCGGGGTTTATTCATTGCAGTGTTCCAGCTAACTCGGTACTCCTGCTTCATGAATGACCCCCTGAGGCCCTAGATGACCTGATGCTAATGCAGAAAGACATTGCCTAGACCAGTGCACTGCGACATGACTTTAGAAATTTTTATTTTAAAAAAACATTTTTGGTGAGCATAACTCTGAAGGTCTCTCAGGACTACGCAGGTCTTTACGCCCTGGCTAGCTGCAGCTCTTGCCGTAAGACACAGGTGAGTGCAGTTCAGGGTTTTCACTACTTGATGATGTGAGGATGGTGAACTGTACAAGTGTACGTACCTCCCCAAACAACGAATACGAGAGTACCTACCTCCCCACCCCCCCCAAACAGGGCGGCCTACCTCCCCACCCCCCCATAGGGAACGGGCTGGGGACGGGTGTGTGCTTTCCCCCTGTCCCCCACACTAACACGGCGCCTCCCTGGCATTGCAGCTGAAGAAGGGTCCCCCGGTGCCCCCCCCTCCCAAGATCACCCCCACCACAGAGCTGCACCAGGAGCAGATCATCAGCCTGTTCGACAGCAGCTTCACCGCGGACGCCCCCCCAGCACCCCCAGTGCAGGTCGGTGTCACCCCCCCTCCCCCCCTCCACACCCCACCCAGTGACACCTCCGCCCCATTCCCATGACGACAAACCAGCTGCTTCGTTCATCCAGTAAACGGCATGCTCTTCAGAAGGTGCAGGGGCTGCTGGGTACTGGGTACTGTAACTATTTCCACCTCCACTTCATGACCAGGGCGGCCATGTTTTCTGTGTGCATTGTGATATGAAAACTCACCTGCACCCTTTCTTTCTTCCTTCCTTTCTCTCTCTCTCTCTCGCTCCAAATTTCCATCGCATGTGCTCTTCCATCGTGAAAATTGGGATTGAATTCAGTGATCAAGCAGACGATGCTGTGTGCCGCAGAACTGATTTTGTTCCTCTGGTGGGTTTTAGGTACAGGGGAGCCTGCTGTGCGTTAGCTGCTGTATGTCTCCCTCACAGGCTGAAAAGGCAGTGGACTCCCTGCTGGATCTGGACTTCGACCCGTTCAAGCCCGACGCCACCACCCCCATCGGGCAGACCCAGTCGCCCATGTCCCAGGTGGGCAGGCGCCTCTCACGGGGCAGGGGACGGGTGTCTCTCAGTCCCTCTGGAGACGCCGCCCTAATCCCGCAATTATGGGCCGCTCATTCTGAACGCTGATAATCCACACCGGGCTGCTGTTTGCTTTGTGTGCTTGTGCGTTTGGAAAGAGCTCAGAGCCCACTGCAATATACACTCAATGAACACTTTATTAGGTATTTATTACATTTCCCCAGGAATTGAAACCATATTTGCAAACCCTGTAATTATAAAATAATTTTGCCAATATCACAGTTTGCCATCCTGTTTATTTTAATAAACAGGATGGCATACAGGCTTCTTAATAAACAGGGACCTGTATCACAAAGACGGGTTACAGAGTTAGTTGGATAAAGGCACTGAGTAAAACCCAGAACCCTCCCAAATCTGGAACATGGACTGAAGTACAGAGCTGTTCTGGGTTTTACTCCGACTGCAGTTATCCAACTAACTCAGTGCTCCTGCTTCCAGATACAAGCCCCAGGTTCAGATACAGAATATACCTGCATTGCATTATGTCACTGCCAGCTTCAGTAACCATGTGATCCTTTCTCTGACAGACCCTGCCCTGGGATTTGTGGACGGTAAGACTTTTTCTGTTGGTTGCAGAGTGATTTGTTATTCGTAAAACCTGGCAGGGTATTTGTTATTTGTTCATCTGACAGTGCAATGAACCTCGCCAGATCGAACTGTTAGTAACAGCCCTTGGAAGAGATGTAGACTTTGTGTCTGTGCTGTGTCCAAACTGAGCTGGTTCCATTTATAACAGTCAAATGGTTTGTTATTTCTTCAGTAAATCAAACATTTGTCTTTATTTCAAAATAGAGCATATGTGAACATGTGTTATATATTCGTGGACATAGGCTTCTGCATTTGTAAATAAAAACACAGTACATTTGTAGATAAGCAGAAGAATATTATTCCTAGAAAATTAATTGAAAGATTTTAGAAGAGGACAATGGCAGATGCTCTCTTTTTACTCCGCTCTTTACTGAATGAATGTTTATTTCTCTCTTTTTACTCTGCTCTTTACTGAATGAATGTTTATTTCTCTCTTTTTACTCCGCTCTTTACTGAATGAATGTTTATTTCTCTCTTTTTACTCTGCTCTTTACTGAATTAATGTTTATTTCTCTCTTTTTACTCTGCTCTTTACTGAATGAATGTTTATTTCTCTCTTTTTACTCTGCTCTTTACTGAATGAATGTTTATTTCTCTCTTTTTACTCCACTCTTTACTGAATTAATGTTTATTTCCTTCTTCCAGGCTCCAGCTGCCGAGGTCACACAGCCTGTAAGTGATAAAGCATGGAGGGCCAGTTTCAGACCACACTAGAGATCAGCCCAGTCTATTGCGCTGTCCTGATGTAGTGCAGGAGAGTAGGCAGCATTTTATTCACAGTAGCACAGTAAGATGCTTTTCAGAATCCGGGTGAGTATGGAGCAAGCTCCAGAGATGATGATTTGAATATTCTACCATAACTGACTTCTGCATTGGGCTTTATCAATGATGGTTTGTCAAGACTGACACTTTGGATGTGCGTGGTTTCCACCCTTATTTGTGGTGTCACTGTCCAGAAACTTTGTCTTGTGCTGTAGACATTTCTGTTTCTTCAGCTGCTGTGTTTTTGTGTTCCTCCTCCTTCCTTTATGTTTTGTCTTTCCGTCCTTCCTTTGCTCTTTCCGTGTTGTGTGCTGGGCTGCAGCCCGGCTCTGTGTCTCTGTCTGTGGGTGGCGTGCTGAGTGAGTGGGGGGAGGCTCTGGTAGTCTCGGGGCCAGTGGTTTCACACACTCCCTCCCCGAGCAGGCCGCCAGCGACTGGGCCGCGGACTTCAGTGGCCTGGGGGCCGGAGTGGAGGCGGCCGCCCCCGCCGGGGAGAACGGAGAGGCCAAGGCGGCGGACGGGCAGGGCTGGCCCCCAGCGGACGGCTGGGCGACGGAGGCTGTGGCGGCGCAAGGAGAGACCGCCGGAGCGGAGACCGTCGGAGCAGAGACCGTCGGAGAGGACACCATAGAAGCGGGGACCGTCGGAGAGGCCACCATAGAAGCGGGGACCGTCGGAGAGGCCACCATAGAAGCGGGGACCGTCGGAGAGGCCACCATAGAAGCGGGGACCGTCGGAGAGGACACCATAGAAGCGGGGACCGTCGGAGAGGACACCATAGAAGCGGGGACCGCCGAACCCGAGACCCCCGCAGCTGAGACCGTTGAACCCGAGGCGGCCGAACCCGCGGAAGCCGAGGTTAGCACCTGGGACCCCGAACAGAGTCTCGACCCGCAGCCGGGCTCCGACCCGTTCGGCCTGGGGGGCGGGGAGGCGGAGCCGGGCTCTGGGGGCGGGGGGGAGGGAGACCAGCTCATGCCGGGGATCGTGTTCACGGACGAGCACGGGCAGGAGATGCTGGACGCGACGGAGGGCAGCGAGCTGGGTCTGTACCCGGCTCAGGGTGCCGCCAACGCCGTCAAACTGGACTGGGGGCTGTCGGGCCAGCCGGGCTCCGATCGGGAGGGGTCGGAGTACGAGACGGCGGACGAGTGGGCGGAGAGTGCGGGGCGGAACGGGGGCTGGGCCGCTGCAGAGGAGAAGCAGGAATCTGCGCCAAACGTAGGGGTGGTCGTGGAGGAGGCAGCAGAGCAGCCCGGCTTAGGTGGAAGCGCAGAGGGGCAGGGAGGCTTTGCGGATTGGGGGGTAGGTGACCAGGCAGACCCTTTCCAAACCCAGGCAGACCCCTTCCAGACCCAGGCAGACCTTTTCCAGACCCAGACAGACCCCTTTCAGAATGAGGCAGACCCCTTCCAGAATGAGACAGACCCCTTCCAGAAGCAGGCTAATGAGGAGAACGAGACCTTGTTCCAGACGGCAGAACCAGCCTTCCCCAGTACAGTTGCAGAGGCGATAGGGCAGAGTGCTGCGGACCCCTTCGAGGGTGCGGACGTGTTTGCCTCCCTGCAGGCCGACCCACGACAGGTTGACCCGTTCGCCCAGGCGGGAGGTGCCGAGCTGGTGCTGGATTTCGTGTCCGACCCCTTCGCAGAGCCCCCGGTGGGGGCCGGCGGGGGCTGGGCCTCTGACCCCTTCGCCAGCGCCCAGTCGTGGCCGGAGAACTGGGCCCCGGTGGCGGGAGGGGACACCTGGGCGTTCCCCGGCGCCGCAGACGGGCAGCCCAACGGGTTCGCGCAGTGGGGGGCGTTTCCCGACCCTGCGGCCAGCACAGAGGGTGCGGTTACCGTCGGCGACAGCCCGTGGCAGGAAGTTAGCGGCAGCTGTGGCTTCCTCTCCGGCAGCGGCCAGGGCGACTTTACCGCCAACTGGGGCGACGGGGGCCAGGACCCCGCAGCTGGCCTTCCCGCTGGGCCGGGTCAAGGGGAGAACCAGGCGAGTGGCCCTGCGAAAGGGGCCCCATTTGAGACCCAGGGCCTTCCGATGGACACCATTGAAGCCCCCGGGCACAGGGACACGGAGAACTCGGATTTGTCCGAAGACGAGGCCACAAACCGGAGATACGGAAAGTTGTACCAAGAAGTAGATACGGAGAAGGAAGAGGTATCTTACTCTCACCCCCCCTTACATAGCATAGCATAGCATAGCGTAGAGTACCCGGAGCAAGAAAACCTCCCTTTTCCCTGCAATGACAAAGAACCAAGTGCCTTGCAACGTCCCTTCAAGGACCTTCCTGCAGTGCCTGAAATCCTAGCCCCCTTTTTCCTGTTCCTCCTCTGCTTGACTATGTTCTCTCTCTCTTTTACTTCATGACACCTTTATTACACCTGTATTACACCTGTGTTACACCTGTATTACACCTTTATTACACTATTGCAACATATTTCAAGCATCCACTTCTGCTTCCGCTGCTGAGACTTTCGTGTGTTAATTGTTTCTCTCTGATTCAACATAGGTGTCCAACAATGCACTTAATGGAGTCTCTCAGGTAATGATACCTTCCCAAACTTTATTTTACTTGTAGCAATGAACAGGGAATAACTGACCACTACTAATCTGAGCGCTTTTTATTTTATTTTGGAAAATCCTTTCCAGCAGCAGCTCTGAGCGAGTTAAACCCACGTTGGCCTTGTGTCATTTTTATCAGTGTGCCAACGTTTGCTCATCAGCAACCTGATGGACCACTAAGAATGCTCCAACATTGGTTGTTGACAAGGGTGTTTTGTAGTTCCCCCTTGAACAGCATTTCACAAATTGTTGGGCTTTTGGCATGCCCCAATGCCATGAATATCCACCGAACCATGCCATGTCCACTGGCCACTGACCCGTTGTAGGTGTGATAATACAGTATATATGATTGAATTCCATCTCAGCATAGAGCAGATCTTGAACTGAATTTATCACATAAGCCACATCACAGCATGGTTTGCTTTTCATACGCTTGCTGGAATGTCCACAACAACAACTGCAGTGCAAGACCAGTGGTAAACTAGAGCTTCACTGTGCTTCCACATGCAAGCCCTAAGCCAGCGCTACTCCACTCCATGTCCTGCAGGATGCAGTGTCTGCAGGTATTTGCTCCTACACCACCTGATTTCACTAATTATTTGACCTGCTTGGTTCAGATAATAAAGTAATTATTGATATCAGATGGTGTAGGGCACGGTTGAAGCAAATGTCCGCAGACATGGTGGCCCACAGGACGTGGAGCGCTGTCCTTAAGCTAATGATAGAAGCATGTTTACACACATCCATTTCATGTCATGCATGGAAAATCAGTTGTTTTGTTGTACCTTCCCCCAAGCCTCCTATGGCTTTTTATGCAGTTTGCTATAATCCCTTGCTAACAATTTTCCTCAATGATTTTCCCGGCAATCTCTCTTTAGCTATCACATTGTTTATTAAGCCATTGCAATTTCATTATAAGTTATTCTTATTACAATTTCATAAAGTAGTTGTATGTTTGTATGAACACTTAATGGTGCTGTTCATTCTGGCCACAAATCCTCTTTGTAAGACAATATTGCAATGTTTTGGGCCATTCTTTTTTACTATTTAGTAAAACAAACATAACATTTCGTGTGTAAATGTGAACCCCAATGTGGCTTCAGCTTTGAGACCAGTCTACCTGAGTGTAGTAAACAGCAATGCATAATTGTGCATAATAGATTTGAAACAGTCAATTTATATAATCAAATACACATTTATTTATGCATTTATTTATTTTATTTTTATTTTATTTTTATGTATTTATCACTAATTTGTTTGGTGAAATGATTTCAGAGAAATGGGTTAATGTATTGGTCGCATAAGGCAATAGGCCGATCTGTACGTTTGGAAGGATCCTTTGTGATTTTGTTTTTGTTTTATTTTATGTTGATTTACTCCTTTATTGTCGAATAGGAAGGTTAGTTGGCAAAAACATGATTTGTTTTAGCTTAGTGTTGGTATTGTGGCATTTAATACATTGTTTACTAGCAATCGCTGTGAAGAACATAAAATATAATATTTTAATATGCCCATATTTTAATAGTGGGTTGTGCAATAGGAATTCAGAACACAAATTTCCATGCAGACTTTAAATACTGTGATTTTATGACTTCATTATCCCTGGGCAGTTTCACAGATCCCTCATTCTACACTCATTGGGATGAGTCATTGTGATGACAGGTTTAGGATACAGAAGGGTAGTTTGGTGACAGACATGGTCAGTGCCCTCACCATGTGATAATGTAGGATTTATTGTTATTTATTTATTTCTGTATTTCTGTATTTATTTATTTATTTTTGGTGATAGCATTTTTTGGGGATGATAGGATTCAGTGGTCGGGCCGTAACATCGCCGATAATCCACTAGATTTAATGTTAAAATACATAGAGGACGGGTAGGGGCTGTGGAAGGGGGCAGTGGGAGTGAGGTTAGAGAAGGTCGGGTGGGGGATGAGAGGCTTTTTAAAATCTGCACAATCTTTACTCCTCCTTTCTCTCCCTCGCCACAAAGCCTGAGGCAGCCGTCGCCGCGGTTACCGCCGAATCTAGCCCGAGTGCGGTTGACGTGACGGTGAGTGGAGCCTCCCCTTATCAGCGACACCCCACCGCCGCCCTCAGACCACCACTGTAGTTTACTGCTGGGCTCCGTCAGGGAAGGGCGCCATTATCTGTCCAGTGTGAAGACACGCATCCCTGTTCTTATGCTTAAAATATCACTTTTTATTTTTATAATGTTTGTATGTATGCATGTTGACTTTGCTATTTTATTTCATTTATTTATTTATTTGTATTTGTTGGTGTCGTATGTGTTGTGCTGTTTGTGTACTGTTCTAATGTTTTTTCGCATTTATTGTCATATTATTTATCAATCATTTGTGTTTTTTTTGGTTTTGTTCTTGTGCTTATATGTAGCCAATTTTTATTTGAATATATGTATTTTATGTTTGTTCTGAATGTGATGAACACAGTGCTTGTCATCTCAGTTCTTCAGTCCTGCTGAATGCGCATATTTACAGATTAGTTAGTTATCGCCAATGTTTATCTGGTACAATAGTTATTACTCTGATGAATTCGGGAATGCATTTCACTTTTTACTGCACTGTTGTATTCATTCACAGATTTTTCTAAAGGTGACACACAGGTGAAGGCCAATGTAATTACAATATCTCATGGGTTGTGCAGAGCCAGTGATTCCCTTTGACAATTCAGTACTGCTAATGTTGTGAGAACTTCCTCTGATAAACAGGTCCTGTACTCTGCGCTGTGTGTATTATGGACGTTAGTTGCGCTGGTCTGCGGTTTAGAGGACGGGAGAGGGCTGTTAATGCTGTCCCCGCTTCCCTGTTTTCTGAAAAGTCCGAGGCAGAGGCGGCAGTGCCTGAGGCTGAAACAGAGGCGGCCCTCGAACCCGTGCCTGAGACGGGCGAGGCCCAGGCGCCCCCTGACACTGCTGAAGCTCCTGCAACCAGCCCAGCTGAGGAGAAAGCTGCGGTGAGTCCTCTTCATCGTCCTCACCCTCATCATCTTCATCATCATCATCATCATCATCACCAACAACATCATTATCATCATCATCATCAATATCAACTCCGACATCTTCATCAACGTCATTGTCATCATCTTCATCATCATCCTCACCGCCATCTTCATCATCAACATCATGTTCAACATCATCATCATCATCATGATCAGTGTCATTATCGTCATTATCAATGTCATCATCAACATCATTATCATCATCATCAAAATCATTGCTGCTATTTTCGTCATTATAATCAACAGCTTCATCATCATGATCAAAAGCTGGCGTGTTTTGTAATCATGTGCATTTATTTCCCCATGGTCACTGTATCCGTTTTTTTAATCCAGTGCTTTTGCGATGCAGCCAGGCAAATACTACTGTACAAAATCATAACTAGTATGAGCGATGTGTCCTGTAAGAGTTAGATCAGGATCAGAATGCAGTCATCTGATGAAGGCAAATTCTGCACAGCAGACTGTGGAACTACTGTAAGAGCACAGCTGTCAGTTTGCAGCCTTAGTTTCAGCATTACACCTTCAGATTTCAGTACTTTACTGTGTGGACATGAAGGGAGTCATGTTTCTGCTTGAATTGATTGCTTGTCGCACTGTAAAGGGATGAGCTGTGGCAGACCTAGTCATGGTGATTGCTCTTAAGGCCGAGGTTTCTGCCGTTTCGATGTGCCGTGTGTGAAAAGGGAATGAGAGGGACACCGAAAAGGCAATCAGCCTATCAGGAAGCACACAGCGATCTCCCATGATCCCTCTAAAGCCTTCAGTATCCTGCGTTTACTGCAGCCGCTGTGGACTTCATCACCCTGCTGGAACCCGGCCCTGATCACTCCAGCCTCTGACTGGAATGGGTTTCACCCGAGCCGTGTGTCAACCAGGTTCATTCCCTCCTTCATGAAAGCGTGATCATCACGGGGTGTCCCAGGAGTATAACGGATTAAAACGACTAAAACTGCCAGAAATAGTTGATTTTTGTTTTTTGATACACTTTATTTTGTCTTTGAGCCTGGCTTACAGGGGCATGTTGAATTTTGCAGACGCTACACGTGTTCTTGAATGTGTGGTGCATTGCAGACTGTGTCAGAGTACCCGGACACAGCTGTGTAGTGAAGGCGGTTGGCTGTGGTTTAAATGTGTCTCTGTTGAACTCTGACCCCAGCTGGAGGTGGCTGGCTGTGGTTTAAATGTGTCTCTGTTGAACTCTGACCCCAGCTGGAGGTGGCTGGCTGTGGTTTAAATGTGTCTCTGTTGAACTCTGACTCCAGCTGAAGGCGGTTGGCTGTCGTTTAAATGTGTTGCTGTTGAACTCTGACCCCAGCTGGAGGTGGCTGGCTGTGGTTTAAATGTGTGTCTGTTGCTCCTCCCCCTGTAAAGGACGCCACTGTGGTAGAGGCGGAGTCTGTGGCCAGTCCAGAGGCGGAGTCTCCTGAGGTATGTTTAAGCCCCTCCCCCTGTCAGAACATCTCACTTTCTACATCACTGTGGGTGGTAGGGCCTCCTGCAGTGCCTCTATCGCTGCTGACACCTCTGGGTCACATGGCTGGAACAAGGGGCTTATGGGAGTTGAAGTCTTAGGATGCGCATATGTGTCTGAATTACTGTATCAACGGTGCCACTGAATTCATTATCTCCCATGGCTCAACATAATTGGGGTGCATGTGCTAAAAACTACATTGTACAAAACTTGCTCTCAGTGAGCTCCCATTCTCAGCCAACGGCCCCTCGGCAGCACAACATAATGTAAAAACTGCAATCTGAAAAGCTCAGAATGAGCTCTTACTGCATACCTGAATTTCAACCATGTCAAAGAAAGGAGAAAACAGGACGTGAAATGTAAATGCTAGTACACCCATCTTCTATATCCTCCTAACTAACTGCAGCTGACTGACTGCAATTCTCTTTTCACGACGGACGCGAACGTTTGGATCATATCTTTACCCCCTCACCGTTTTGTTCACTTATTGGTGAGGGGGTAAAGATATGATCCAAACGTTGATGTCCGTCGTGAAAAGAGAATAGAAGATGGGTGTGCTAGCCTTTAGATTTCACATTTTGTTTTCTCCTTTCTGTGACATGGTTGAAATTCAGGTACGCAGTAAGTACTGAGTTTTTCAGATTGCAGTTTTCACGTTATGTTCTGCTGCCGAGGGGCCGTTGGCTGAAAATTCTCAGCCATAATTCTAAAGTAAAACTAAAATTGGAAAATGCCATCCATAGCACCTTAGTCCCTTACAAAAAGGCCGTCTGGTTTGATTCAGGGTTTTTCGAAAAACTGGAATATGGGTTTGATGGATTTTTTTGTCCTCAGTAAAATAACTTTCATCTGCTCCCAGGGGTAAATGGAGGCTGTTGAAATAACTTCCTCCAATAACCTCTAATCTCACCGGTTAGACATCTTAATGAGATCTTTGAAGTATGAAATTTGGTTACTGGTTTAATGCACTTTTAGATTACGCTGTCCCCAGAGAGCCTGCGATTTGAACAGTGTGGGCACTGGGCAGCATTTCATAATGACTGACGTAATTCATGAATGTTCTTTAAGACGCCTGATATCATGCATGTATGTCGAAAGATATTCTGAACATTTATGAATTTTTACATCTCCCATAGCATTATGAAATGTGTTATGATTTACATAGTAGTGTAATGGCAAGCAATGAATCAGTTGCTGTAAAATGTGGCTTGTGACCAAAAACAGATGTACTCTGGATAAATACTCAAGTTTTCTTCTTGTAATAAGGATTATGAGTGTACATCATCTATATATTGAGTTTAATTACAAACTCATCTCATTTCTTAGCCTGTGCTGTATGAAATGACAAAAATATTGTTGCATGCCAACTGTCTTTGTGGTTGTCTTGTATGTTTGTTTTCATGATTTCATTTAGTTTTCTTTATTGAATTATTTTATTTTTTTATTTTGATGAATTTGCCTTTTGTGTGTTGCTCTTTCTTTTTAAAGGTTTTGAAACTATGGGGGGAAATTGTCACGTTCTGTTTCAGACAATGAATGAAACCTTTTGCTCTGTTGTTAGTCCTTTCCATGGGTAAAAGGGCAACCATCAGACCCTGTTTATTTAAAATCAGATCTCTGGAACCAGAGTAATGTGGCAGAAATAAACTGCTTTTGGTTATGTTGATTATCTAATTTTCTCTATGAGCAAAAAATTGTGCTATATGTTCTATTATTTGTAAGGTTTTATTTCACTGTATGTTTGCATGTGTGAAGGTGTTGTGCTGCATTGCGCCCGATGTGTAGGCTGCTTTTGACTGAAAAAAGCATCACAGATCATTTCGCAAAGAGGCTGATGGGAGTTGGAGTCCACTGCCGGCCAAAAACAGTTCAGAAACTCAAGCCCCAGACTTCAGCTCCCATCATCCTTTGTGAAACTGGGCCTTTTGAACGCTTCAGTGGTGCTGCTGGTTGAGTTTTCTCCTTCATTAGAGCTGTAGACCCAGATGGGTTTATATCTGCCTGTGAATGTGATAAGCGGACCCCATAATCTCATTAAATTTTTCACATATGCTGCAGAATATTTGCTGAAGAAAATTAGGTCAAGGACTACAATGGCATCTCTTATCCCGCAGGCTCTGTTGCAATAATGCACACACGGGTAGAATGTGCTGAAGAAGTAGGAATCACGTGTTACAGGAAATGTCTATCACATTGCTGCATGCACCATTCTGCGGAAGTGTTTAAGTCTATGAATGTGAATCACAGAATGCAGATCGGCTATATGCAAGCAGACAGCTCTCACAAGGGGCTGGCCTGTGAGTCACAGTTGTTCGGCCTGAGGGGAAGAATGTTTGTGCTCTCAATCCAATCCAAATGCACATTTTCAAGCTCGCCATGCCATTGCTAGCCTGTTTTACTGCAGGCACCACTGAATTGGCAGTGAGTGCTTTTCTGAAAACGGGCTCACTGGTGACTCTAAACCCTGGTGACTTTGCTGGAATTCATTGGCATTGCATCAGAATCCCTATCACTGCAGTGCAGCAATTTAGACCTGCCGCTGATTGGCTCCTGATGGAGTGATGTCACAGAGCCGCTTAAAGGCACAGTGCTCTCTGTAATTGAAAGTCTACTTTCTCAAAGCGGGTGTCACCTCTTTTACACATTTATCTTTCACTGGCTTCTTACACAAATAATCTGTACTTTACTACTGCATTTTACCACATTTCAAAATGTTATGTTTTGTTACAATATGAAATATTGTTAGTCCAAGAAAATATGATATACATATACCATATATGCATATATTGAAATATATTGTGAAAAAAATGACATATTGCAGTACTATGAGGTGCACAAAGGGTAGCAAAATACACCATGAACCATGGAAATATGTCTATATTTACAAATGCATTTGCTAAATTTGGCCTCCAGATGGCACAACGGACCGCACCATAGCTGAGAACGCAGCTTTTCTGTTGTGGACAGAGCATATTATTGTTGTCACAGTATGTTAGAGAGTAGTCGTCGCCCATGTTTAAAGAGCCCCACTTTCTGCTAAAAAAGCCAGCACATCCAGACTTCCTTCATTTGTCCCCATAAACGGTGATATCCTGCGTGTGAAGTAACTGCCCCGCTCTCTCTCCGCACGTAGATAACCTCTCCCTCTGAAGCTGAGAAACAGCCCAGTGAGGAAGCTGAGCTGGTAAATATTACTTATGTCATCCTGGCATAAGAGAAGCCCAAGCCATATGTGGCTTAATGGCCCATATGAACTTGCCTTACCTGGCTGATATGAACTCTAAACATACATGTTCAGAGTTTAGTTTTGTGTTTATGTAGCGGGCACCATGCACAATTAGGAATCGATTTTATCTTCAAACTAATTTATATCTGCAGTCCCTGAGCAGGAAGTAGAATCAACAGTTGCATAGTCCCAGGAAACACAAAATGTTCTGACAATGTCACAATACTGGAATGTGTTGTCAGTGTTATAATATTGCCACTACATGACAGCAACCCCCGTGATAATGTGTTTGGTTAGGTGGCATAGTTATATCACAGTCTGTGAGTGAGTGTTGAGGTGTTCACTTGCCTGGGCTGTGAGTGAGTGTTGAGGTATTCACTTGCCTTGGCAGTGGGGATCTATGAGTGAGTGTTGAGGTGTTTACTTGCCTGGGCTGTGGGGATCTGTGAGTGAGTGTTGAGGTGTTCACTTGCCTTGGCAGTGGGGATCTGCGAGTGAGTGTTGAGGTGTTTACTTGACTGGGCTGTGGGGATCTGTGAGTGAGTGTTGAGCTGTTCACTTGCCTGGGCAGTGGGGATCTGAGAGTGAGTGAGGGTAAAGATGGCCTCTCCTTTGGTGGGTGGGAGTGTCAGTAACCTCTCTCCACACGTAGGAAACAGCCACAGCCAGGGAGGGCGAGGTGGGGTCCCCTACTGCGGACGCTCCGGTAACTATCCCAGCATGCTGTGCTGCTGTCCTGGGCTCCACCCACTCCCTGTTAGCCAATCACAGGCCTTATTAAGACCTAGCATCACAGACTCCATTCGTAGATGCTCGTTCTGTGTGGATTTACTGTCTAGGGGCAACTTTGTCCGCAGTGTGAAGGGAGTGGGTCAAACTGAACAGGACCACAGCTTATTACAATGGTCTGGTCAGTGGTACCTGGCTCATAAGTGCTATTGGCAGCACTTAACAAGTTACTTCCTTCTGAAGTTAACTGATTATGAAATATTTTGTTTTATACTAGGTTTGAATGTTGTTTTTTTACTGTCTTTAATTTTATATGTCACTTTTTAAATATAAATATATATTTGCATGTATTTAATGAATGATATTTTATTCTATGGATTATTAAAGCACTGTGTTGTTATTTATTAGTAAATGGCTTCTTTTATGTAAATACTACAATATATTGTTGGGGATAATAATCTTCCTTTTGATTGGATCTCTTTTTGAAAAAAAAAAAAGAAAAACGTAGCACCTGGAGATGGTGTTTCTTATTGTACAGGACTGATGAAAGGAACCATGTCATGCACTTTCACCCCCTCTGTATCCCTGGATACCTTCTCTCACACCTCTGTTGGGTTCTTGTGTGTCAGTGCTGGTATAACTCTGCTTTGTACTGTACTGTATATAGGCCCCAACAGTGGACATGGAGTCCCCAAAAGAGCTGACTCTGGTAAATTATTCATAATCAACCTTAGTGCAGAAGTACCATGTAAAAACAGCTGCAATGTTGCCAGTGAAAGACCACTTAATGAACTGAACAAATCCTCTTCTTTTATGGGATTGGCTGTTAAATTAGTTATTGCTGTTATTGTACATGACTTTGACAGTGTTTTGTAACATTTTACAATAGAAAACTGGGTTTATATACAGTGTAATTACATAATTTATTCACCCCCTTAATTAAATGGCTTTTCAATTGCAACATTGCTCCCATTCATATTTTATTTGAAATATAAGTGTTTATATGTGCGTTATATCACTGCCATATGGCCGGAAAGCTGTTGAATGCAACAGCAGTATTCTGAGAATGTTTCTGTCTGTGGGGTGATACTAGTAATATTTAATTTTCTGACAATTTCATCAAGTCTATCATTTTCAGAGAAAACATTTTGCTATATAAAGCCAATACTTTATATAGTAAAATGTGTGTTGGTGTATTGTAAT
Source organism: Conger conger (assembly GCF_963514075.1). Taxonomy (NCBI): domain Eukaryota; kingdom Metazoa; phylum Chordata; class Actinopteri; order Anguilliformes; family Congridae; genus Conger; species Conger conger. Next base: position 13,405,321 of record NC_083768.1, read on the forward strand.
GTTTGACTGCGCATGACTGCTGGAATTGTATGTAAGATTGGTGACTGTGATCCCCTGACATTTAGAACTGTGGGGGATTTTTTTATAGGTTATTTTTTAAATATAAAAAGGATCATAAAAAACTACATTATAATCCTGCTGTACATCATTTGAATTGCTACCCAATGTATTCAAGGTGGGATTAAACTTTGATGTGTAATGGCATTTCAGATATATTATAAATTTAGTTATGATTTATATGCCAATATTATATATATTTCAATCTATACATAACATTGAATATTATTCATTAACATGGAATATTATTCTTATATTATTATATACATAGTATATATATAGAATAAATGTAAGATGTGTCATTATATATTAATATATGTCAGTATATATTAATATATAATCAGTCATCATATGTTACAAGTATATATCTATTCTTTTTTAAGAAATGCCAGTCCACGTCAAGCACATTTTTGTGTCTTTGTGCTTTTCTTTAGTTGAAGTGACAAAATGGTTCCATGTTTGTGAGCGTATGGTTTTGGTCAACACAAGGTCAATGGAAGAGTTTTATACAGTGACATTGCAGTGTCCCTGTGAGGCTGTTTCAGCCAGCGATAAAAGCTGTTTGAACCGATCTGTTTTGTTCAATTTTAGCCCGATGAAGACAGGGTTAGTCTCCCCCCCACAATTATGTACCAAGCAATCAGCTGATTGTTCTGGTGTCAGGAGAAACATCTCTGCTTTTGACCTTCTGTGGATGACATCATATGCAGCAAAATCTTTCAAGCCTCCCCCTTATAAAGCCAGGCACTGCTATTGAAAAGAATCACCTGGTTTAGGAGAGGATTTGACCTGCATAGTGAAGAAAAAAGCCTTTAGTGAACAATTACTGGTAACGCTTAAGGAAATATTAGGAGATATTGATTGTGCTCTGAAGCTTTGTGTAACTCCTCATTCTATATATACGCATCTCTTTTAACAAAACATGTAGCATATGTCATCAAGTTTATGGGGTGATAGCAAAGAGCATCGTTTAGCTGAATGACGCAGGACAACCCTTTTTGTCTGAATGTCAACAGTCAGCTTGAGGTGGATGTATGTATTTGAAGCAGCCTGTAGTTAGATGCCAGACAGAGGCAGTGATACCTGTGGTATGCTGGAAACCGTTTGGCTTTATATTAGCTATTACACACCAACCAAATATTACCTTATCGATTTGCAATAAAATACCCAAATGACTTTTTATGAGGGGAAAATGGATTGAAAGTCTATTTCACAGTGGTAAATCATATGCGTTCTATGTGTATCGTGAGAGGTGTATTGGACCCAACCGGACCCACCCCACGACCTGCCTTCCCAAAGTGGCGTAACCCGTGGTGCACTGGTGGATGTAGCGTGCTGTGCCACACACCCCCCCTCCCCTGGCTGTTCCTCCACACACCCCCCCTCCCCTGGCTGTTCCTCCACACACCCCCCCTCCCCTGGCTGTTCCTCCACACACCCCCCCTCCCCTGGCTGTTCCTCCACACACACACCCTCCCCTGGCTGTTCCTCCACACACACACTCTCCCCTGGCTGTTCCTCCACACCCCCCCTCCCCTGGCTGTTCCTCCACACACACACCCTCCCCTGGCTGTTCCTCCACACACACCCCCTCCCCTGGCTGTTCCTCCACACACACACCCCCTCCCCTGGCTGTTCCTCCACACACACCCCTTCCCCTGGCTGTTCCTCCACACACACCCCCTCCCCTGGCTGTTCCTCCACACACACACCCTCCCCTGGTTGTTCCTCCACACACACACACACACTCCCCTGGCTGTTCCTCCACACACACACACACACTCCCCTGGCTGTTCCTCCACACACACCCCTTCCCCTGGCTGTTCCTCCACACACACCCCCTCCCCTGGTTGTTCCTCCACACACACACACACACACACACTCCCCTGGCTGTTCCTCCACACACACACACACTCCCCTGGCTGTTCCTCCACACACACCCCCTCCCCTGGCTGTTCCTCCACACACACACCCTCCCCTGGCTGTTCCTCCACACACACACACCCTCCCCTGGCTGTTCCTCCACACACACACACCCCTCCCCTGGCTGTTCCTCTACAAACCCCTCTTCCGGCTGTTCCTCCACACACACACACACACTCCCCTGGCTGTTCCTCCACACACACACCCTCCCCTGGCTGTTCCTCTACACACACCCTCCCCTGGCTGTTCCTCCACACACCCCCTCCCCTGGCTGTTCCTCCACACACACCCCCTCCCCTGGCTGTTCCTCCACACACACACACACACTGCCCTGGCTGTTCTTCCACACATACCCCCTCCCCTGGCTGTTCCTCCACACACCCCCTCCCCTGGCTGTTCCTCCACACACACCCCCCTCCCCTGGCTGTTCCTCCACACACACCCCTTCCCCTGGCTGTTCCTCCACACACACACACACACCCTCCCTGGCTGTTCCTCCACACACACACACCCCTCCCCTGGCTGTTCCTCCACACACACCCCCTCCCCCGGTGTCAGTGCTCACGTCTCAAACGCTCTTTTAGACGGTGGAGCCAGCCGGGGGGGAGGAGGTCACACAAGAGGGGGCTGCGGAGGCTGAGACAGAGGAGGTAGATACCCACTTCTCCTCCCCCCGCCTGTGTCACCGTTAGCAACGGCTGTGTAAATCTCAGCAAAGCATATCCTCGGCTGTGCGTTTTCCTCCTTGGAGACCGGGAAATTAATTTTATTTAATTATTACTTTTTAAAATGTATTCATTTAATTATGTTCAATGTATGATTTTGGTTTATTACTGTAAATTAATGTGACTGTTTTGTTTTTACTTATGATAAACAGTTTTTATTTAAGTGATGTAACAATGTGCAATGTATAAAGTATTATTGAACTTTTTGAAAGGCGATTAAACATTTATAATGTACAGTAGTGATATTGTATTAAAAGTTTATGGGGGCAGCGAAATGTTTTGAGAAATGTATACATTGCTGTATGATTATGTGTATGTGTACAGTACCCGTATATACTGTCTTGTAAAATATCTGGAGATGCTAAATGTACATGTGGTTTTTGAGGCAGCCTGTGTGTGCCTGTGTACGTGCATGTGCATGTGTGTGTGTGTGTGTGTGTGTGTGTGAGATAGAGAGAGTGTGTGCATGTGTTTTTACTTGAGAGGGAGGGAGAGAGAGTGTGTGTGTGTGTCAGAGAGAGAGTGTGTGTGTGTGTGTGTAAGAGAGAGAGAGAGAGAGAGTGTGTGTGTGTGTGTACGTGAGAGAGAGTATGCATGTGTGTTTACTCTCTTCCGGTGTCTCTGTAAAGGAGAAGATGCCCATCCCGTCAGTGGTGATCGAGCCCGCCTCCAGCAACGAGGGAGATGATGACCGTGACGGTGACATCACTTCCCCCACCGTCTCCAGTGGCAACGGAGTGACTCCGGAGAGCCAGCCAGGACCCCCGGGCATGCCCGCCGGGTTCCTCTATAAGGTAGGCCCCGCCCCCGGCTGCAGGCTCCAATCCTGATCAAGTGGGTCAGTGAAAACCAGCCAAGTGAACAATCAACGATGTGTTACATTCGCACAAATTTAGGTGATGTCTATCATTATATAAAAACTTATATTAGACCAAATATTTTTGGAAAAAATATCGGTGGGAAATCGGTGTTTTTCACAGGATACTTTATTCCAGTGGTTTTAAACAATAAGTGTTTTCAGTTTTCAGATGTATCGATAACCTAAATATTTGATTTGACTTTTTTGAAAAAATATGTATGTTTAAAAATATTTGGAACATCAATATCTAATTACATAATAGGTGCTATAGAGGTTGGGATTTTGACTGATTCATGGAAAATGGGAAAAGCTAGCACCAGTGTAAATGACACTCTCGTGTAAATAAAATCATGACAGTACTTTATGTGAGGTTCCTTGTGGCAGTCAAGAATGCTGGCCATCCCCATAGGAAGGTCGGGAGGTTAGGTTGAGGTGGAGTTCTGACCGGGGCTTCCATTTTCCGTCAGGTGGAGGCGCTACACGACTTCGAGGCGGCTAACTCGGACGAGCTGGAGCTGAAGAAGACGGACGTGGTGCTGGTGATCCCAACGGTGAATGTGGAAGATCAGGTAGGAAGTGGCCCAACCTCTGTTCAAATCCTTAGCTTTCAGTAACACATTTAAGATTATAGGTTATAGACTCGAAATAAAGTCGCTATGCTGTAGGAACAAAGCACATTAAATTGAATTGAATTAAATTGAAAAGCTTTGTTGAATTGAATTGCTAGTTGTGTGCGAAGCCCTAATGTTGAAGCAGGCATTCCTTTCTATACAAAAACCTTTGAAAAAAAAGAGGAAACAATTTAAGTATTTTTAAGTGGTATTTCATGTCAAGGACAGAACACTGCTAGAGGATTAAGTAATTTCCCAAAACTTGAACAGCAATCAATCACTTCTGTCAAGAAATTAAGCTTGCTAGGGTGGCTGAGTGGTTGAGTTTTGTAGCACATAATCCTGTCTCACTAACAGACATGATCTCGGGGGAAACCTTTGTATTGCCTGCCTGTTACAGAATTACACCTGTCATCTTTCAGTTTTTATCTTCCTGCTCAAATTAAGATGAAATGTTAAAATGTTCATAGGCTTTTTATCCAGTGCAAAAACATTAAACTAACCGACGGTAGGAAGTCCGAGGCTTTTGAGAACAGGTATTTAAGGCTAATGTCTTGGTGAATTAATTGGTGTTTAATTTCCACTGAACAAACTGCCTTGTCAGGAAGAAAATGTACGTATGGGAGAGTAGCATTAATTGTGTTTAAATAGGGATATATGGAATCGGTTTCATTTTTATAATACCAGGCTTTCATTTGCAAAAAAAGGAAAAATGCCAGTGCAATTCCCTTATGCAGGCTCTAATAAATAAGCAGAGAATATGCAGTATAAAAATGGCAGTATAACCCAGAATAGAGCGGAGTAGAATACTGAATGGCTTTATAGGACTGGGAGGAATAAGAAATGGCCAAGAGTCAAATCAAAAACAAATAACAAATCAGATCAGGTTGAGTTCGGGTAGCAGAACGATGGGACATAAATGGAAATTGGCAAAGGATAAATTCTGCAAACATTAGGAAGTATTTTTCACAGAGAGAGGTCACTGTGTGGAATAGCTGCCAGGACATGTAGTGGAGGCAGAAACACTGGGGGGTTTTCAAGACCAGGCTTGATATGGCGCTAGGTACTATTTAGCTTTTAGGCAAACTGAACGGTAGATAGATACTTAAGTGGGAGGAAAAGGTGAGCATTGTTGGGCTTAATGCCCTGTTCTCAGCATTATGTTATGTTCTGTTATATTATAAACAAATCTGACAGGCAGGCAGATCAATGAAACTGAGGTACAGTATGCACTATGAGAGTTTGATCCGATTTGGTGAAGACATTTACAATTACACCATTGAGAATACGTGCCAATGCTTTGCTTCACTGTTTTACACTATGCAATTCTTGTAGTTATGATCAAAATACATAAAACACATGTTTCCACATATGAGACGATTATTGATTAATGTGCGTGCAGGATGCCGGCTGGCTCACAGGAATGAAGGAACGTGACTGGCTCCAGCTCGGCCCCACAGCTCCGAAAGGACTCTTTCCCGAAAACTTCACCCAGCGCTTGGAGTGACAAGCCCAGCCCCGAAACAGCAGCTGGCGGATAACCCCAGTGACTTCCAGACCGAGCCCGGCATTCCACACGCTTCCCGCCGTTCAGAGGAGAAGGCTTAATCAGGCAGACGCACGCGGGTTTGTTTTTTTTAAAAAAGGAAGTGGACAGTGAAGTGACTGACCGGCTGTGTGGACTGACAGCCACCCTCCCTCAGAAACCAGTCGTTGAGTGTGTTCGTTTGTATACCTGTGAGCGGCAAAAAAAATTGGTGTGTGCTTTGTTGGAGCGTCGATGACCTCCCACCTATAATCCCTATCTGTTAAAGGAAAACAAAAAAAAAGTCAAACTCCTTCTTTAAAAATGATGACCTTATCTTCTCTGCACTAAGTGTATTGTATACATTTGATTGCTCATGGATGCAGCCGATTTTATCAGCCCGTGATATGAGTAGTGATATGATTTATTTAAAAGTTCAAAAGTGTTACACAATTTCTTTTTGTTTTATTTCCAACATCAATGTTACCTTGTTGCATCACTGTTAACCTTCTCTGTAGCGTCATGGCTGAATGTGTACGGCTAAGATGATATTTGGTATACTTGGTGTTGATTTTGTTATTGGACAAGACTTGCTACTCTTTTGCCAAAAATACTTATACATATTATGAAATGGAAATTACTCACAAAAATGTAATTATATCTAGGTGTTAATGAAATATCTATCAGAGGAAAAATACAGCTGTGGACCAAGCAGATGAAGCTTTTCAAACAAAATAGTTATACAGAAACTCCTTACCTGATCATGAGAAGAAAAAAAATATATACCTTTACATAATATTTACATATAATTCAGAAGATATAGTTCAAACCGGGTCATCTTATGGAATTGTATAAAGGCATTACTTCATAAATAAGACAATATACACAATAATTTATTCACCTTTGCATTTCTTTGAAGGCGAAGATCGCAGCAGTGGTGCTAGGGTGGAAAATCAAGTATGCAATACATGTAACCGTTGGTAGTGTTTCCATAGTTACACCGTTCAGTTTTCAGGAAGTCCAATGGCATTTCAGTGTACGTGCAGTCAGTCCTCATATTAGATTTTTATTTATTTATTTTGTAATGTACATATCTGTGCTTATTTATCTAAAGGTAAATAAAGAATAGTTACTAATTATATTCGTCACAACTATCTTGTTAATTTGAGAGTTTTTAATTACTTAAATCATTTTTTTTAATCATTTTATGGCAGCTTCTCAGTTTCCACTTTGTTTTGAGCTTTCCGTTTTTGTTTTAGCGCCCCCTCCTGGCTAAAACTGCTGTCCTGATTATTGCAGCCTCCATCGAGGTAAGTGTCGCATTTTATTCGCTACATATTTGAAAGTAATTAATTCATTAATTCATTATCCTAACCCGCTTATCCTGAACAGGGTCGTAGGGGGGCTGGAGCCTATCCCAGCATACATTGGGCGAAAGGCAGGAATACACCCTGGACAGGTCGCCAGTCCATCGCAGCATATTTGAAAGTAAAATAAATATTTGAAAAAAATTAAATACATCCATTACATTACATTACATTATTGGCATTTGGCAGACGCTCTTATCCAGAGCGACGTACAACAAAGTGCATACCCATAACCAGGGATAAGTTCGCTGAAAGACCCTAGAGGTAAGTACAATTTCAACTGCCATTATAATGCCGGAGAAAATGTTAGAATAAGAGTTACGTTGTCCGGACTAAATGAATGACACTCCCATGCATGTGCTATCACTGCAGCTGTTGATACGTCTTACAAAACGATGTCATGGGTTGGCATATCAATCTTGCGTCACCTTACATTTGCCTTACACTTTTCAACATTCAACCAACACTGGCCTCCTGCTAATTCTATTCAAGAGAGCATGCAGTAGATCTTGGACATGAATTTGATACTCAGTCTAAGAAAATGAATAGATACTGATTCAAGACCACTTTCAAATTCAGTATGAAAAATAATATTTTGTCTGTTGTTTTTTGTTTTCTTATATTCAGTGGAAACTAGAAGAGGTAGAAAATAAATTGACTCAGATCATTAAAAGAGATCCAGGATGACTCAATGTGATCCGGAATCTAATTTCCTTTAACCGCCAGCAGGTGGCGATAGCGCTTCAGTATAGCTCAGCATTTCCAAAACACATAGTTTGTCATTATCTTTCCTGAACCTGTTTCCTTCTCGTCTCCAGCATTTCCAGACAGTCCTGCTTGTTAAGCACATAAAAACATATGGTTTGGATATTATTTATGAAAAATTGGGACTGGCTGTATCACTGTATCATATCACTGTGGATTTCGCCATGTTTGCGCTGGTGTCAGAGGGGCTGGAGGTGGCGATCTTTCGTTAGAAAGATCCAAATGAATCCCAGTCCAGTTCAGTTACAGTGAATTGTGTGACAGAAGACACCTTCCATCTGATGAGATGTCGATTGAACTAAGGTAATGACTCACTCGGGCCATTAAAGGCACCGTTCACAAAGAGTAGAGGGTTTTCTAGTATCCTAGCCAAAACGCCAAACCGATTATTTCAACTTTCCTTGAAAAATTATAACAGTCTTCTGCCCCCTTGTGGTTCATTCTGGAACTACAGCATTTACAAACGACGGTTCATCAATCAATCCAAAACTCTTGCTTAATTTGATCTCCTGTTTTCAGGGCCCATGACCTGACACTGGAGACAGATAAACAAACTGTAAGACACATCTCATTTACTCTTATCTTATTGGACAAAAACTATTCGGCTCAGAACACTGACTGCAGGAAGGCTGGACTTGAAGCCAAAGGCAGATTCTCTTATCTTGGGGGTGTACCTTTCAGTTTTAATGTGGAATTTTATATAATGCAATACAGTTTAATATTTCAAAAAAGCACACATCCATTTGAATTCAGGGTCAGATAAAATCATCATTTCAGTTCAGGCACTGTTATGCACTGACATTTTATATAAACTCTGAGACTATTGAAATGCATATTTTTTGGCGAAAAATAAAACCGTAATTTATGCAGCTGGCAAATATACAAGTATGCAAGTCAAGAGTAATACATCTTTTTAAGAGGATGTTTACAAGGAGAGTTTGATGTTCATAAAAGAGATGTTTTGCCTCATATTAATGGGAGTTTCTCTGAAGCAGAGTGTGTATACTTTATGGGTTGCATATGCGTCATGTCATTCCAAATAAATCACATTCCATACACTATCTATTTAACTATCTATCTATCTTCCTATCTGATCTTCTTTATGAAATAAAAACGAGTTAAATATCCCCCACCCCAGCCATAGGGCTATTGTGGGAACGTGACGCAGGCCCTGAAACGTCGGCTATCGAAACCGACATCGACTGAAGCGTCCGCCCTTAGCGTCCTCCCCGCTGACCCTTTGACCTCTGGGAGAAAACAGGGTCAGGTTTGTGTCTTCGCTCAGAGCCTGTGAGTCTGCCAGGCCCTCTCCACCAGAGTCAACACAGTGCGAGACCGGCCCTGAGTCAGCCCTCTCTGCGTTACAGCCACATAAAGGAAGGCCTTCTTATAGCGAGCGCGTCTGTCGAGGAACGCCACAGAAATGCCATTAAAAAACCACACACACACGCACCACGCGAAGCCTGACGTTTCAGCACGGTGCGCGCTGATTTATCACCGCCGTGAAAATGCCCTTTTTGTATATAGCTGACTCCCTAAACCTTAAAGCCCTCTCTTTCATGATAGGCATCTGAGGCTGTCAAATAAAAAAAGATCTTCAAAAACCAGAGATCAGACATGAACAATGCTTACCTTACACGTCACTGAGCGTGCATTTAGAGTGAGTATAGTAAATGCCCTTTAAGAAGAAACATCTGTTTTCAGTTGATCGATGAAGCCACAGGGTTAATCACATGAAAATTACTATAGCATCCAATTACAGAGCTGTCCTTATATGGGGTTTAGACAGCCATTAGGGTTAACAAGGCAAAAAATAGGACAGAAACGAGGGAACCCAACCCAGCAAAGACACAGAAAGAGCTTGATTCATTCTGACCTTTGACCTCTGTGCAAGCTCCGGCTTTCTTCCCTCTTTATGTGTCTTGTCCTTGGGAGAAACGTGACACCGAATGTTTACTGCTGAGAGACCGCAAGCAGCTGTGGGAAGGGACAGGGAACTCACTGCCCAAAATATTCACCATGTCCAGAAAAAAAGCAAGCCTGGGGAAGTGGAAAGAGAGCACTTCTGCTTACTCAAAATAAAATTAAACCCTCATTGTCTGTTGATCAGAGTATGAGGAAATACTCTTTGTATAAAACCATTGTTTTCAAATACATGCCCTGGTGTTCTGGAAGACTGCATATGCACAAAGTGTGTCTTGCCAGACAGGATTTTTAAATGTTTTGACACTGCAACTCTAATTAAGTGTTAAATGAACTCTAATCAATTTAGACGATTTATCCGTTCTTTCTGAGTGTCTCGTAACCGAACAAACGTGGTAGGCGAGCGCAGTCCGGATTCTTTGGAAACGGGGTTTGTCGCTCCTGTACGTGTTTGGGTCCGGCCTGTCCTCCGCTCCTCGCCCTGTCTGAGGTGAGGTCCTGGCTCACCATTCTCTCAGGAATGTCCCGGGCCAGGCTCTTAATTGTGCGTTTAGTCACCGAGGCGTGACCCTGAGTATCTGTCCTGCCTGCTGGCGGCTCTGCCGTGGTTGGAGCCAGGCCTCCAGCAGGGCCTCAGTAAAGAGGATTTCTGGAGCTTACCATGGTAAACACGGCGGAGTTTAACTCAGGCAAAGGTCAAGTTTGACACGGGGGGCGGCAGGGCGGAGGGGGGGGGGGGGGGGGGGATTTACGGCCGCTGTATCCTTTAGCGTCGACCCACCTTTCATCCCCCTGTCAGGACGGAGATAACCACCACGGAGGGCTCTGCCTCTCCGCTCCACACACACACCGCACTCCGTTGTGTTCTTTCTTAATTATCTTCTGCTGAAAAGACACACGGAGCACATCTGGTGGAATGTTCTGGAAGGAGACGTTCGTTGGCTTCGGTTTAAAAAGAAGGAAAGTTTGGCTTTCGTCGACGCTGAAATGTCTTGCTCATACTCTCGCACTTGAGATGTGTTAATAAAATCAAACAACAATACAGTAAGCCCTTATGTAGAGCTCTTCATGGAAATGGTCCAGGTTATTTTTAATAAACGTTAGGAAAAAAACAGAATTGGCTAGAAGTCCAAACTAAAAGGGACAGGTACATAATAAGGCAAGTCACAAAATTTTAATTGCAATCTGGAAGGTTGATATGATTTCAGGTCTCTTCTGTAGGATGAGTTTGGTGAGATTGTGCTTGTGATGTGTTTATTTGTGTACATTGGACATTTTTAAGTTTTAGTGTGGAATATTGTCACTTCTGAGACAGAACAATGGCAGCAGGTCTTTTCCCTTTAATGGTAATAGGTCTTTTTAATGTTTCATTTAGCAGGCGAGAGGTGAGAAACCCTGACCCTGGAACCACAGGGTGTTCTGGGATAGGCTCTATCAGAACCTATAAATAACCGCAGAAAAAACTGCCTTCATTCTCAGGCTCAATGAATATAGGCGACAAGTTCCTGGTAGTTCTCAGAGTTCCACCTACCGGTTCAGACCCCAGCAACAGGACATTAGCGTGCACTGTATGTGTTTAGTGAAGAAAAATGAACAAACTGAACTTCATTTTCTCTTCAAGGGAGACCCAAACATAGACTGATTATGTGCCCCACAGCAACACAAACGTATATACTTTGTATACTGATGAAAACTCTGGGATTTACTTTTTATTTTATACTGATTTTGCTTCTCTCATTGATGCTTTCTTCTCTTTCTTTCTTTAAAAAAAGCGCACATGCTTGCATGGTTTCCTCTGAGATGACATGGTCTGTAGTCTCTCCTTCCTGTCGGGTTTTATCTCTTCCCGGCATCGTGTGGGATATTAGTTCCATACCGCCCCCCCGCTCCGTGGCTTCCTGACCTCGCTGAGATAGCGGGGCGTTCAGAGCGCCCCTTTGACGCACCACCGCGGCCCACAGGTTTGACAGGAAGGGGGCGGAGGATGGATCTGGGGCCGTCGTCAAAATGGCCGAGGCTTTTACCGGGGGCCCCCCGGAGCAAAGCTTTCATTTCTCCTCAAAACCGTTATTCTGGCACGCTGTTTAGAGTTCCTGACTGCCGGGGACTACTTATGGATTTATGATATTCCCCCAGCCCTACCGACACACACAAACATAAACACAACTGACATTTTCCACCGAGTATTACAGATGAACAATATGTTCCTCGACTGAGGTATTCTGGAGTGGTTTCAGTCGACAAAGAAAAGAGTCATTTGCATGATGGATCACTGATCATACACACTTAGGTTGGTGAAAAAACATTAAGCTAATATACAAAAACTCAAACTGCTGAGATGGTGGCCATGAGATTAATTCTTGGATGTAACAGCTTGACAGCAGATATGTACTATTTCACTGTGGTCTGTTTTATTTTCTTGTCCAGAGTGTGAAAAGCAGATTCATCATGGTGTTTTTTTAATGGTTTCATAACATTTGAAGGCCTTGAAGATACACTGCTGGCTGTAATGAAAAAATAACATTATATCATAATGATGACATCAATATTTCATTCAATTCATATCAGGCAGACAGTGGTGCATTCTTTTCTTTCCCCTGCTACCCAGAATGCAACACTTTGTTTTTGTGTTGCTGCAGGCAAGACAGAAAGAACAGCATTGTGGGATATTATAATTTCACAACTAAACAGGAATTGGCAGAACTTGAATAATTGTTCAACTCCATTGGCTATCATTGCATTTTCACAAAAATACAAGATCGAATATGGGTAATAATGTTCCTTTATATACAGCATAAAAAGTCATATGAAAAAAAACCTTGTGAAAATGATAATCCATGCCCTTACAATTATGCCACTGCATATGGTGCAGTTCTTATTTATGAAGACTGTTATAGACTTCATACACTGCATGCTCTTATTGCATTGCACACCATTTTAGTTTGGTTTATATCTGGCATATCAACCGACAGTATTTTCAGTCACTAGGCTGATTCTCCAGTTGACCATCCCTGTTTCATCCTTAAGGAACAAGGGAAAGGGCTAATGTCCAGAAGTTACCGAAACTACAACTGGCTGTTCTGAAGAGGCACATTCAGGAACAATGTTGTCATGGGTAAGATGGTGAAATTTAACATCCAGTGAGGTTGCTGAAGGTGGTACCTGGTGGCATAGATGGATCCAATCAGATTTCACATTATTCTGACATTAGTGACCTTCCTCATGGATTCAGTTTGTCTCTCAAAGCTCCTAGTAGGCAGAAACATGGGACTGCAAACAGCTTTTTAAAACAGTACAATAAATTGCAAGATGTTGGCAGAGTGGTAAACAGTGTTTATCACTCAAATCTCAAAAATGTATACTTTACTGACCTCTGGGTGACAGTGGGCAGACTAATATTACAGACAACAAAACCATGAGAAACAGGCAGAATGGGTTGGGCGATATTATAACGTACAGTACAGGCAGTAAGTACACATTGCTTTGGATTAGACCGTGTTCAATGAATATTTTACTTTGAAGCCAAACCCAGGAAACCACAAAATGTGCACAAAATATTCAGTTTATATGAATATATATACAACAGAAAAGCATATATTTTTTAAATTGATGGTTGTATACCATCAAGAGAACAAATAATTCCTGCTAGAGAATGATCTCTTCCTGTATTATATATTGCAAATGGCAGACAAGCAGGATGTCAATGAGAAACAGAATACAGAGGAAGGGTTTATGTGGTGGAATTTTGGTGCCATAATTTTGGATAATAACAGAACAGCTGAAGCCTTGAAGATTGTATTGCCGTGTTGCCATCAAATTTGTGACAGTCCTCCAAGATGTCAGTTCTCCTCTTCTTGTTCATTATTCAAGGATTACTGTGTTCTTCAGAGCATTGTTTCCACATACAATGATGGACTTTCATCGTGGGCCATTTTTATGAATCTAATTGGATTATTTATTTTTTTATTCCAACCAACCTTAAAACAATTTTCCTTTCTATTCTGCGGTCACGAAATGTTCCTTTCAACACGCCTGATTTCAAAGTCAGTGGCAAGGTCACTCCATTTCTCATATATTTCTCACCATTCCCTCTCACCCCAGACCGTTCTCCTTCTGGGAGGCAGGGAAAATAAATAAGCAGGAACGGTCGCCCTGTTCGACGCTGTGCGGAACATCGCGTTTCCCCGTCCTCGATCAGAGTTCTGACCGCATCCCGCCCCTGTTGCCGCTCGTTTAGACCCCGCTAACGGGACCCGGGGCCCGTCAGCGAAAACACCCGCGGGTACCTCCGCCCAGGTCCGCCGGGGGGGGGCGACCCACTCAGCCCACTCAGCCCTTCCCGGCACTGGTTGCGCCCCCCCCCCCCGCTGTTTCCCGCGGTAACGTTGGCGGCAGAGACGGTCCCTCGACGGGGCCGTTTATTTCATTTAGCCCCCGCTGCTGATCCGCTGAGGCCGGGGGGGTGGCGGTGGGGTGGGGGGGGGTACGCAAGGGAAGCTAAAAAGAAAAAAAAAGTTACCGAAAAAAATCCCTCGTACTTCTCACACAAAACTGGCAAGTAAGCCCGGCAGCAGGAAGCTGAAGTTATTAAACCTTTCCCTTTAAAGTGGAGGAGCCGGAGTCTGAGTAAAAATAGATGAAATGTTCCCGCTGAGCCTGTGAGGGCGGAGGGGCCCGTGTTTATAAATGAACATGTGCTCCATATAAAGCGCTACATGTCATAAATGCGCCTTTTTTTCCCACCGCGGGACCCTGCCGTGGCCTGGTTATGTAAACCGGGGCTTTCAAAATACGCTTCTCTTGATATAGGTTTGTTCCCCCTGCTCTCGTATCACAGAAAAGGCCTTGTCCTCTTGCCCAAATGCTTGTTAAAAAAAGCCTGAAATTAATTTTAGTAGCAGTTGATCTTGAGTTTGAAGGTGGTAGGTTCTCATGAGGCAGCTGTATTAGCTAGCAAACTCTGGCTTTGAAGTGCCCAGTGGGGCATCCCTGCTGAAAAAAAAAACAGCTCAAGCTAGGTTTTGAAACAGCTGGTAGCTGGTTGACCAGTTCAGACCAGCTCCATACTCAACATGGTTTGACCAGATCAAGCTATGTTTTGAAACAGCTGGTAGCCTGTCATTTCAAGCTGGTCATAGCTGGATTTCACCCAGGGATTGCATCTGTGTTTTCATCACATTTCAATAGCAGCTGTCATGAGGGTACATTATTAAGTTAGAAATCCAAATTGTGTACTTACAGAAGTGCTAGTGCATTGCAGTAGGTGTGAAATAATATGGTCAATAAAGTTTAACTTATCCATGTGGACCATATAGTAATCCTGTGTGAACCACATGGCACTTGAACCACAGGAGCTGACCTCAACATTTACCTAAATGTTCCTTTCTCAACCCCCATGTCAAATCAGGGGCCATTGGTTCCAGACCCGAACCGTGCACAGCACACCTGCTTGGCCGGCCAGGTGTTCTTTCTCACACAGCCACCCGGTCATCTGTTGTCAGCCATGTCTACACAGGCCTAGCTACACACGCTGTGTTTGACAACTGCAAACCCAAATCACACAAATGTCTTCATGCTCTGTTTGGACAATTGGACAACGTGTCTCCTGACATGGAAGTGTACCACCTGCACTGGGTAATGTGGTTGAAGTATTTATACTCTTCATGTGTGCTGTCCTTGGGACTATTTTCTGCACTCCTGGCCATAGTGACCCTTGGTAGACAGGCATATCTCTGTCTGATACCAATAACTGGATTGTGGGTGTCCTTGCTTGAGATTGTTCAACTTTAAACTCACCCTACCGCTGGTTTTAGGAATCTAGTTATGTTGAACAAGCAGTGTTGTGTACCTGGACTTCCAGAAGTCAACAGTGGTGGGTTTGATGGCTGGTTGTACAACTGACCAAGGCCATTAACCTGAAGTTGCATCTGCTAAATGGCCAAATACAAAGAAATGGTATGCAATGGCCATCTCCTGGTCATAGCCCAGACTCAACCATGGTTCATTTCAGGTGTTAGATCCAACCTGTTCTCATG
The DNA here is from genome assembly GCF_963514075.1 of Conger conger. NCBI lineage: Eukaryota > Metazoa > Chordata > Actinopteri > Anguilliformes > Congridae > Conger > Conger conger. The sequence goes on from NC_083768.1 coordinate 13,421,111, forward strand.
GTAACCATCTTAACTGACCGAACCACCCAAATGCCTAAACCTTAACCTTGGGAAATTGCGACAACTTGCTTTGTCCCAGTGTCTCTCCCCGTCTCCTCGTTCAGTGAACGCTATAAAGTCACTTTTCACACAGATTAACATTTCAAAGCGGAACATTAATACTTTACGGGCGGAGCACAGTACTGTCCCTTTTGATTATTTCTCCCCCTTTCTGTTTGTTTTGCTGTCATCTCTCTTTTTGAAATGAAATATGTATTCTTGTTATGATAGGCGGCGGCAGGAAAGAGAAAGCCGCAGAAACGGACTCAAAGGACTGAAAGGGCTGTTGAAGAGGGCTTTGTTCGGCCAGGCTGGAGAAGGAGACAGAGATCATTATGCTCTTTCTTCATCAAAAAGAGACGGGTTTGTTTGTCTACAGAGCCGAGGCGCACGGCCACAGATAATGCTCTTCGACTGAACCCCGGGCCGCCGTAACTTCAAACGGCGCAGACGCGCTCTCCGTTCGCCGAGCCGATCCCCTGGTTTCAATAAATGCTGACATTTGCATGCGAGATGCGAGCCCTTTGAAGAAGACTGTGTGTGTTTGTGAGCATGCGACCGGGATGCTGTAACTGCACGAAGGACCAAGCCCGAATACGGAGCCTCGCTGAAGAGAGGTACTGTGTTGTATCTGAGGTCAGTGCTCTGATACAGTAGCTAGAGTTGTGTGTTAAATTGAACAATTCACATTCCAGCAAAAATCAAGTGATACTGTGATGGTGATATTTTAGCCAGTAGCTATTCACATCCTGAGTGGCCGGTTTCACAGACACAGACTAAGCCTAGTCCTAGACTAAATTCTTTTTTCAAGGGAGAATCTCGAAACAAAACTTAATTTGGTCCAGGACTAAGCTTAATCGGTGTCTGTGAAACTGACCACCCTAATCTCTTATGGATATATATTTTTATTTTTCCCAAATTTTAAACAAGCCTATAAAGTTCATAAGCAGCCAATGTAACATGCAACACTTTTTCACACATAACTTTTAAATGTCATTTGACCGGTGGCTAAATGAGTTTGGGGATCCAGGGTTGTTTTGCCTGGCTGTGTTCTGGGACCCAGCAGTGGGTCGCTGAGGCCTGCTCTTAGCCCACCAGGGTCTCTGTGGGCCCCCACTCCCCCCCTCCGCCCGTCTGCTCTGGGGCCAAGGGTCTGGGCCCTGCTGGGCACGTCTAGCCAGGTTAGAGCGGTGCTCAGTTCCAATATGAGTCTCAGTGTGTGTCTCCGTGTGCACCAGGCCCTGATCTCCTGACTGCAGGGCCTAGGGATTCCCTGCTTCAGTGTGTGTGTGTGTGTGTGTGTGCCTGTTTGAATGTGTGTGTGTGTGTGTGCGTGTTTGAATGAGTGTGTGTGTGTGTGTGTGTGTGTGCGTGTTTGAATGAGTGTGTGTGTGTGTGTGTGTGTATGTTTGAATGAGTGTTTGTCTGTGTTTGTGTGTTTGAATGAGTGTGTGTGTGTGTGTGTGTGTGTGCATTTGTGTAATACAGCGTAAGCTAAATTAAAATTAGTTAAATGGAGCTTAATAGGTTGCCGAAAGTGTAACGTAAACATTATGAACAATCAAGCACATACATGCTCACACAAACAAAATACACACACACACACACACACATACACACTTGCCTATATTACTAAGAAGGGACTAGAGGGGACTATATTTTCTGGAGATTCTTTCAAAGCAAAACAGAGCTCATTATACATACTTTTTATTGAGATTTTACTTGTTTACTTCTTACTTTTTATTGAGATGTTTTTTATTTTTATAAATAGCCAAGAGGGGACCTAACAAAGGGGGACTTAACCAGCCTACAAGAGGACTATTTATGTGCTCTCCACAAAGGTTTTGTTTTCTTTCAAGAATGGATAATGTTTATAAAATAGTTTCAAGCTTATATTTTTTCAAAACATTTAAAGTGGCAAAAACACTTTTGAGAATGCATTTTTGCATTTTACCTCATAGTAAGTTTAAGCAAAACACTGTACTAAAATGAAAGTCCCAGGCAATGTCCTTGTAAATTTACAGCTTAATATATTCTCAAAACATATACCTAAGACAAAAAGAATAATCAGCATAATGTTTAAAAATATACATTTATTTTGATGACAAATCTGTTCACAATCAGCAATATTAAACAGTGCTTCTAGTTTTAAAGTTTCTGCCATGACTATGCATGAACATTTTATTACACAGAAAAATACCTATCACAAAAGTTTTCAAACATACATTGGAGTGTTAGCGTCATTTAGTGTCAACTAAGAGAGGACCATCTTATAAGGTTAATAACACACACACACACACACACACACACACACGCACACACACGCGCGCGCGCGAGTCGAGGGTCCTTTGCCTCCTCCGGAGTGAACTTGTTTTAATAGCGGTATGGCATTCATCACATAAAGGGAGTTTTGACCTTCTCAGATTCCTGCCACTGACTGAATGGCAGAAAGCGGCCTTTCAAGGCGGCGCTAACAGACAGCGTCTTAGCACACGGACTGACCTTTGCCAGAGGCTGAGTTATTAACTCTGAACTGGTTAAAGTAGTGGGGAATCTGTTGCGGCAGGACGGGACTTGTTTGGCGGAGATGGCGTCGGTAATTGAGGCTTTCGGCCTGTCCTGGCTTTCAGTCTGTGTCATGTTAAAAGCAATGCGAGCCCCCGTCTGAATTTCTTTGCCTTTGGCCTGGTTTTCATCGACTGCATCACCCCAGGACATAAAGCCTACGACATTACTGCATGCACACGGCGACGGCTGACTGCACTTACAGTAACAGCTCTTAAAGTGTATTTCCTCCCCATAGCAACAGTTCCTTGTGAATGTCTAACAACAGCTTTTATTGGATTTTTATTTAGATTTAAATAAAATCCAATAAAAGCTGTTGTTAGAAATTCACAAGGAACTGTTCAGGCAACCCGAGGGCTCAACAAGCTAACTTCTACGACTAACTGATAACAGTTTTCCCAGAATGTTTACAGTTATTATTCATCCAAAAACAACTACTGTTATTGTAATTGAATTAACTGCGGGGCAGATGAAGTCATTTGATGTATATATATATATATATATATATATATATATATATATATATATATATATATATATATATATTTATCACTTTACCTCTACATGATACATAGGTAGTGAACGAGAAGAAACAGACTGGAACTCCCAATGTGAAGTCAATTAACAGGAAGGTTGACCAACCCTGTCATTTTCCCGTAGCCCTGCCATAATCCTCAAACAATAATTATGCTTTAGTACACCATACAAATGGAAGGGGAGCAAGCTTTAATTAGTGGAAACTCAGAGGGTGAGTTCTCCAACTGCCATTTTTTTTTTTTGTTGTTCATCAGACATTGCTGATTGGTAGGTTCCAGAAGCACATTCATTAGCTCTAGGGGGGAGGAACAGATGTAATATCTGGGCTGTAATAGACGTCTGTACCTCATACACCGAGCGGTTTTTCATTAAGAGTCTTGTGCTTTTCCCCCCAGTAAACCCAGCTGAATCTACCCCCTTACAATGCCAGTAATTCAGTTGCTCCCAGCCGTATTTTTTCAGTTACGCTCAGGCATAATTCGGTCTTTATGCTCTTCAAACGCATCCTCGCTGTCAAACCTCGGATGCTATCTTTATTTTTTTCTCCCCCCGCCTGTGCCGGGTGGTCTGTACCTGGCCGTGTGAGGTGGACAGAGCGAGCTCTTTGTCTGGCCCCTGTGAGGACGTGTCGGATGAGAAACAGTCCCGGGGAACGGCCGGGACGCTTTGAAGAGGCCTTCTGCCCGGCGGTGGGCCCGCTCCATCCTGAGCTGCACGTGGGGCGAACGGCCGAGAAAGTGTCCGTTCGGCCCTCCGATTTCTCATTCCGTCCAACGGAGATATGCGATATGATCCCCGAGAAACGTGAACAGTGGGGACGTCTGGGAGGTTCGTCCTATTAACACACTGGTCTGTGTGTGGACGGGGCCCCAAGGCCTGGTGTCTGTTATAAGGCGCTGTTTCTGTGTGGGCCCCAAGGCCTGGTATCTGTTATAAGGCACTGTTTCAATGTGTGGGTGGCCCTACAGCTTGGTGTCTACTAAGATACTGTCCCAGTGTGTGGATGGGCCCATGACATGGTATCTGAAAAGCACTGTTCCAGTGTGTGGATGGATCCCATGACATGGTATCTGAAAAGCACTGTTCCAGTGTGGATGGGCCCATGACATGGTATCTGAAAAGCACTGTTCCAGTGAGTGGATGGATCCCAGGACATGGTATCTGAAAAGCACTCTTCCAGTGTGTGGATGGGCCCATGACATGGTATCTGAAAAGCACTGTTCCAGTGTGTGGATGGGCCCATGACATGGTATCTGAAAAGCACTGTTCCAGTGAGTGGATGGATCCCAGGACATGGTATCTGAAAAGCACTCTTCCAGTGTGTGGATGGAGCCTGTGACATGGTATCTGAAAAGCACTGTTCCAGTGTGTGGATGGATCCCATGACATGGTATCTGAAAAGCACTGTTCCAGTGTGGATGGGCCCATGACATGGTATCTGAAAAGCACTGTTCCAGTGTGTGGATGGAGCCCATGACATGGTATCTGAAAAGCACTGTTCCAGTGTGTGGATGGGCCCATGCCCCGGTATGAAAGCGTGATATACCACACAGGAATAGCTTCAGATTCACCTCTGCCTATACTGTGTACCAATGAGGAAGGGTTTGAGTTCGCAGAGCGTGCTGTGGCCTTCCGTAGAGTGACACAACTATACGCTAGGAATTACACCTTATTTAAAATAAGTAAACAAATGAATTACCGAGGAGCTTGAACATGAGTGGCATGGTTGTGGCAGCACTGTGAATGCCTGTCAATGTATGTATTTCGCCTCTATATTTAGGCTCTTTCGCAGCTGAATAGAAACGCCACAGTGAAGGCGTTTGTGGATAGCGCATGTGCAGCTGACCGCAGCAGAGGAGTGCTCGGTGTGCGGGTTGGCAGCAGAGACCGGAGCCCCAGCCCGAGGCTGCCGATTCCTGTGGGGAGGGATGGGATGGGTGTGGTACCCCGAACAAACACGTTTATTTTGGAGGTCTGAGGAGCGGACGCGCAGAGATCCTGACTGAGATCAATCATAACATCAGCCAAGCCAAGCAGACGCACTGTCTGTGTGTGTGTGTGTGAGCATGTGCGTGCGTTCAGACTTAAACAAGATTACACATAGTAGTGCAGGTCACTCTAGATAAGAGGGTCTGATAAATAATGGCAACAACATTTATGCATTTTTCAGATAAGTCACGCGTTGGCGGTAAGAGCAGTCGTCTAGCAGTCAGAGGGTTTTGCTGCTTTGATCCCGCCCTGGGTGTGTCGAAGTGTCCCTGGGCAAGACACCTGACCCCCAAATGCTCCTGACAAGCTGGTTGGTGCCTTGCATGGCAGCCAATCTCCATTGGTGTGTGAGTGTGTGTATGAACGGATGAAAGAGAAGCATCAATTGTACAGCACTTTGGATAAAGGCGCTATATAAATGCCAACCATTTACCACTTTCACCCCTGAGAGGGTGAGAATTGCTGGACACAGGGAGCTCTTCAAAACCTAACACTTCTGTATAGATGAGCTGTCCCAAACACTGAAATGGTGTGAAGGATGTAGTGGTGTTTGGGGCACCACAGTGGTCCACATATCAGATGGACCTGTCTTTGGTCTGCCCAACTCAGCTAATCAGGTGAGATGTTCTCCTGACCATCAGAGGTAGGGCGAGGAACTACTCTGGGCCTTTTTTCATATCTTTAGCAATATCTGTGCATGGATATTTTTATACTTCCTAGTCCTGTTCATTTATTTTTGAAAGTGTGTGTTTATATGTGTGTGTACTGCATGTTCATGTCTGTTTATGTGTGTGTGTGTGTGTGTGTGTGTGGGTGGGTGTGTGTGTGGATGCACGCATACTCATGCTCTATGTTTGTTTGTGAGTTTGGGTATAATTTATAAGACTAGGATTGAGGCTTTACTCTCAAAAGTTTGTCTGTTTGAAAGTTTGAAAGTGACTGATGCCAACAGAATCCTGTCAGGGTTGGTTTGTGACAGTTTATTTTATTTTAAGGTCAAAACTGTGTATTTATTTCATGAGCAATTTATGCCATAAACATCTCTGAACTGGATGTAATCAATGAGACATTTCCTCTCTTTGGCAGAGCTTTTTTTTTTTTAATCTGTTGAGTAAAAACAAATGTTTTACTTCCATTCCTTTTGTTTGATTATGTTTTGCAATGCTTGGTGGAGAGAGGAAAAACACACATTCCTCTTGCCCTGTTTCCCTGGTGTTACACTGATTTCACTTTCACTGTCTATTTACCAGAAGTTTCGAGCATTGGTGGAGCTGCCATCACATGACAAGTCTTGTCATTGGTGGAGCTAATGACATGTGACCAGCCCTGTCATTGGTGGAGCTGCCGTCATGTGACAAGCCCTGTCATTGGTGGAACTATTGACATGTAACACGCCCAGTCATTGGTGGAGCTAATGACATGTGACCAGCCCTGTCATTGGTGGAGCTGCCGTCATGTGACAAGCCCTGTCATTGGTGGAATTACTGGCATGTAATACGCCCTGTCATTGGTGGAGCTACTGACATGTAACACGCCCAGTCATTGGTGAAGCTACTGACATGTGACAGGCCTTGTCATTGGTGGAGCTACTGACATGTGACATGCCCTGTCATTGGTGGAGCCCTGTTATTGGTGGATCTACCATCATATGACAAGCCCTGCCATTGGTGGAATTACTGGCATGTAATACGCCCTGTCATTGGTGGAGCTACTGACATGTGACAAGCCCAGTCATTGGTGAATTTGCTGACATGTGACATGTTAGGGTACAATTAGGGTAATAGGAGTTTGGTAGGTCAATAATAGGGGGGGTAAGGGTGTTTGTATTTACATAAATATACAAACATACATACATACATACAATTAAACATCTACATAGGACCCAAAAAATGGCCATAATCTTGTATAGGTAAAACCAAAAACAAGGTTGTTGCTTCAGAGATGGACAAGGTTCTTGTGCAACACTGAGGGTATGTTTACCTTCATCACCCAGTGATCAAACACAGACTCCTCTCTTCCTGAGGGAATCATGCAGCACTCCAGACACTAGAGCTGTTGGTGATCAGGTCACTGTTCTGCACTGGAATCCCCTCACTCCCACCCCTCCATCCCCAAAATCTGTGGGGTCTGGCTGTCGCTAGGAGACGGCTACAACTTACGGGCGTGGCGTTGCCCTGGCGGAGGGTGTCCTGAAGCGTTGAGGGCCCATCAAAGTTCCGCCGGGACCCCGCTGCTCCCTGAACAAATACCCCTCTCACGGGTCGCGGGGCCCGACTTCATTTCAATAAGCCCCCCTCATCGCACACGCAGCCAGGGGGTCTTTGAGAGCCGCTGCTAGTTCCCACAATCCCCTGTGGATTACATACCTAAACGTATGGAACAATATCGCCGTGAATGAGACTTTTTGTAGCTTGAATGTGCTGGCTTCCGCTAGGCTAACCGTAGCCCAGCGCAATCCGTTTCATTTTCCGAGGAATGTGTTCTGCCGGTCTTCCTAATATTACTTAAACATGTCTGTTAGGGGGAGGCTTATTTTAGCTGCAGCGTGGAAACAAAGCTGTTGGCCTCCTTGGGAGCTGTGACTTAATCACAGACTTTACACTCGATTAAACAGGGCTGGGAGCTTGCAGGATGGTACGTCTAAAAAGTGATAACATTCAATTGAAAGGTGAAGCCGTCTGTTAAACTTCATGACTGATGGTGGGTGTGCTGGTTTTCACTGTTAATCATCTATTAATCGATCGATAAAGGCAGTTTATAGCACTGTTCATTTGGCTCACTTTTTTTTAGTTGCTGATTTACAGCGCAAAGTAAGTCCAGTGGCTCGAGGTCAGAGTTGAAGACCCATTCTGCTGAAGACTCTCAAAAGACAAAATGGCTTCCCCGCTGTACCAGGCTCAATGGTTCAATGTGTTTCACAGTGTCTGCGGGTCCCTGTAGTTTCCTTTGAATCAGCAGCCTTGGAAACAAGATACCTCGGCTATTTAGCCTGGTAACGTTTTAAATGAAGCACTTAAATGCTGAAAGTCACTGAAACACTGGTGGGCTGCAGTTTGAGAGCACTGCTCTTGACTCTGCGTCCTCTTGTTCTGAAGAAAATGCTCAAAATGACCACCTGCTGCTCCTCATAATGCAGACAGCCATTAGTCAGAGGGCAAAGGGCAAATATGATATCATTACATTCAATTATGCATTTGCTCAGCAGCGTGTGTACATTCATCATCTAATTTATTTGCACAGGTGTATATATACTGAGTAAATTTAGGTTAATTGTCTTGTTGAAGGGCAAAATACAGCTGCTTGTCCAGGTTCCTGACTGCTACTGTACTCCTCTGCTCAGAAACAAATGGGATCAACCATTTTAGTTCATCTTAATGTGTCTACATTTCTTTGTGTAAGGACTTAGGTTGGCAAAGTGTGTGGTGGGCATGTATCTGTGTGTGTGCATGTGTACGTGTGCATAAGTGCACTTCTTTGAGTTTATGTGTGTGTGTTTTACAAAGTATTACAAAGTTCATAATCTTCTTCAGCTCATATTCCCCTCCCCTTGTGGAGACATTGCCACCCTCCAGTAAAGAATTTCACCTTGGGTCTGTGACTGGAATGTGCACAAATCTTTGTCACAGTGTAAACAACATGCGGTTTATCCAACCAGAGCCAAGTATGCAGGGTTTATCTGACTGTAGCACCCTGTCCTGACATTTAGCCAGAAAAGACTAAAGCAGATGTGGAGAGCTCATGGTTCAGTCCTAGGGCAAATGTTCTGTTATCAAAAGCAAGGAGCACAAAATATGCTTTGGAGTGGCACGGTGAGTATTTTATTGCTTTATACCAAAAACTACCTGCCAATGTAAAATCAACTACTGCATGTCTATTTTTCAAATATATTTTCCCTCATAATTATTTTAAAAAAACAGATAATTATGAAGAAAAACAATTATATTGACACGTGTAAAACCTCTGTAAAATTGAATATTCAAGTTTGCCATTTGGCAGCGTTTTACCATAGCATGTGAAGATGTGAGAACAAAGGCCCATTTTACCTGAGAGAAATTACAAGTCTGGTGAGTTTTTGCTAAAATAACAGTTTTACCTCTGCAGTCATACCCCGTGTCAGTCTGACAGATGAGACATTTCAGTTCCTGCTGCTAAAATAAATCCTGTTTGTCCTGCAGGTGGCAGTCATGAGCAGTCACTCGGGCCAGCAGTGCTGTCAGTAAGACTGATCTAAAACGGAGCAGTGTGAGAGGTTTGATGATACTGAAATTATTGTACTTTTATTTCATGACATGGAGCTACTCCTCTTGCAATATCTGTGGTAAATAGCTTCTAGTACACAAACCCACAAGAGCTGTTTTCTTCACTCACTTGACCTTCTTGGTTAAGTGAGTGAAGTTTTCATAGTTTTAGTGGTAGCCTTTATTAGGCTGCCACTAAGCATCGCATAAACAATACCATAAGCATTCAGAAATATTTCAACTAAATTATGGCATAATATTAGTGTATCCCTATGAAACTGTTTATGATGTAGTATGCAGCACTTACAAAGTAATAAGGCCAGCACTAAGACGTGTTACAAAATCAGATTTATTTCTTTATAAATGATGATTTTATTTATCAAAAAGCCCTTTATTAACTGTACAACATCTGTTCTCCCAGACATAAAAGTGATGCAGCCAATCACTGTCTCTCCGTGGCAAAAACACAATGACTGATTTAAATCAACACATCACTGCTGCTCAGTGCTGGTTACTGAAGCACGGTGACTACGTCACAGACAGGATCGCCACAATCCTCTTTGTTTGTTGCTGCTTCGGTTCGCTTCAGCCAGAACCACCTGTGGCTATTTATACACGCATCTGAACAGGGCTGTCATGTGACACATGACAAAATAAAATTAATTATTAAAAATTAAAAAAACATTTTTACAATTACTGACCACACTGGATGGTGAGTAAATGAACCCTGGCACCAGTGCATTGCTCCATATTTGGATAGAAATCAGACTGAGAGGACGGTGTAGATGAAGGTGTATTTCAGTGGACGAGGCCTCCCCTGCTAATATAACGGGATCCAGCCTTGAAAGAGTTTAGGGACATTTTCAGGCTCATCCAGGCACACAGAAGCAGTACCCACAATGCACTCCTGTATGTCTGTTGGCCTTACTGCCATAAGAGGCTGGCAGGCAGGCCTTATCCCGGGCCCAGCACAGGAGGACCAGAGGAACACAGGGACACACACAGTAATGCAGGAGGACCAGAGGAACACAGGGACACACACAGTAATGCAGGAGGACCAGAGGAACACAGGAGCACACACAGTAATGCAGGAGGACCAGAGGAACACAGACACACACACAGTAATGCAGGAGGACCAGAGGAACACAGGGACACACACAGTAATGCAGGAGGACCAGAGGAACACAGGGACACACACAGTAATGCAGCAGGACCAGAGGAACACAGGGGCACACACAGTAATGCAGGAGGACCAGAGGAACACAGGGACACACACAGTAATGCAGGAGGACCAGAGGAACACAGGAGCACACACAGTAATGCAGGAGGACCAGAGGAACACAGACACACACACAGTAATGCAGGAGGACCAGAGGAACACAGGTACACACACAGTAATGCAGGAGGACCAGAGGAACACAGGGACACACACAGTAATGCAGAAGGACCAGAGGAACACAGGGGCACACACAGTGATGCAGGAGGACCAGAGGAACACAGGGGCACACACAGTAATGCAGGAGGACCAGAGGAACACAGGGACACACACAGTAATGCAGGAGGAGCAGAGGAACACAGGGGCACACACAGTAATGCAGGAGGACCAGAGGAGCACAGGGACACACACAGTAATGCAGGAGGACCAGAGGAACACAGGGGCACACACAGTAATGCAGGAGGACCAGAGGAACACAGGGGCACACACAGTAATGCAGGAGGACCAGAGGAACACAGGGGCACACACAGTAATGCAGGAGGACCAGAGGAACACAGGGGTACTACACAGTAATGCAGGAGGACCAGAGGAACACAGGGGTACTACACAGTAATGCAGGAGGACCAGAGGAACACAGGGGCACACACAGTAATGCAGGAGGACCAGAGGAACACAGGGACACACACAGTAATGCAGGAGGACCAGAGGAACACAGGGTCACACACAGTAAACACAGTAATGCAGGAGGACCAGAGGAGCACAGGGGTACTACACAGGGCCGCTGGCTCCCACTCCTCCTCTCTCATTAGGTCACCTCCCTGCCTTGGGGGGAAGGTGACTTGGGGGGGGGGGGGGGGGGGAGGGCGATGAAAGCGAAAGGGCACGCAAGACGACCTCTGACCCCTCCCCATCGGCGCAGGCTCGGCCCACGGAACAGAAACGCCGATCTCACCTCAGACTCAGGCAAATCTTTAACTCATTATGGACACAGTTATGATCAGAAGGTGCGACGGTGAGGGGCAGGATTTAGAGAGGATCTGCTATCAGACCGATGTAGTTCTTTCTCCTCATTCTTTCTGGGGTAGGACAGAGATTCGATAACGTGATTAACAGCAGTATCTTCTGAGAAAGAGACGGCAACATTGTCAGAGCTCAGAGGGACGGAACTTTGAACCTCGCTGTTGTAATCTGCAGCCAAAACAACTCTGGAGCCAGGTTCACCAATCAGCAGACAGAGCTCCTTATCTTCAGGCTGCCTCTCCCCCCCACTCTCTCTCTCTGTCTCTCTGTCTCTCCCTCTCTTTCTCCCTCTCTCTCTCTCTCTCTCTCTCTCTCTCTCTCTCTCAGTCACACACATACACATACTATTACAGTTTTCTCTTATTTTATGTCTTCACTCATTTGCTATCTCTCTTGTCTTTGTACATTCCAAGAAAAAAAATTATAGTCAGGAAGTAAAAAAAGATCTTGAGAACTGGCGAGAACTGAATCGAGGCCCGAACTGTACGTGTGGGTGTAATGGGGAAAGGGTAAACCACAGTAAAAACCTGACGCTTTCTGTAGACAGCGCGGTAATGCGGTAGTAGCTGTAACAATGGAAAAATAGTTAACGGTTGCTGCCTGGCTTTTTCTTTTTTACATTGTGTAAACAGGCCTGGGTGATGTAAAAACTATTTCACAGTTGTCCACAGTTATATATCCTGGATGTTATTTTATTTTTTTTATTTTTTTATTTATTTTTTATTATCAGGATAAGCCACTTGAGGTGGCTCATCTCATTTTCGAAGGGGTCCAACAGACAAAAAATTACATTGAACATTTACCATTACAAATATGATCAACTAGTTTTCAGATATGTAAATAAAGAGGTTTAAAACAAATCAAAAGTAGTCATAGATCTTAAATAAGAAGGTCACTTATTCCAATCAGAAGGTCTGTCTCATAGGTCACCTGAAGGCAGGCTGGATCAGGAGCAAGATTTGGTTTAAATATCACACGCTCACTGACTGCTGTCCTGTATTCTGATTGGCTGATGTATTCTGCGATGAAAGCAGATATCTGTATTGTGTAGACTTGCAAGGTTACTCCTCATATTTAAAGAGCAACTAAATTGTTTGCTTATTTGTGAAAATGTGTCTGAATGGGAAATTAGAAATGTCAAAATGACATTCACCTTGTTTCTAACTGTTGCATTGATTGACCAAAAGCCCAATATAAAGTATGTTAATTTTATAGTCAATGTAACACACACACACACACAAACACACACATACACATACCAAAACACATACATACACACATACACACACATATATGCTGCACACACACACACACACACACACACACACAACCAAACACATACATACACACATACACACATACGCTGCACACACACACACACACACGCATCCACACCGCACACATACACACACACACACACACATCCACACCGCACACATACATACACACACACACACACATACACACACGCATCCACACCGCACACACACACACACACACACACATACATACACACACGCATCCACACAGACACACACACATACACACACACACACACACACACACACACACACACACACATACACACACGCATCCACACCGCACACACATATACACACACATACACACACATACACACACACACACACACACACACGCACGCATCCACACCGCACACACACAGACACACACACAGACACACACACACACACACACACACACTAGCCTCCAGCACTAAACAGCCAGCATCCTGTCAGTGCAGAGCCAGGTCCGCCTCCATTACACAGGCCTCGCAGGCAGGTCCCGTCGCTGCGCCAAGCCTGTCAGCGAAAATCAGATATGGCTCCATTTCTGAAGAAAACATAGTAAATCACTGTGGTTTCACATATATATATTTATTTTCTTTGCCTGAATTATGCAAAGTTATGCAACAATGCCTGTGTTCTGGGGATTTCCCGACTTCCTGACTTGTAGATATAAATTTTAAAACAATTAAGAAAAAATGCATTTACAAGAGTATATAGTTACAGCCTTTACCTGTGGTTGTGGTAGTCCGCTAGTATGAGCACATACACTCAAAAAAGTAATGATTGGATTCAGTTTTAAAATGAGGGACAATGGTTGCGCACAATACTATTAATTATGTGACTTCAAATGATGAAGTATTTTTATTAAGTAATCTAATTAAGTAATATTTCTGAATGCACATTAAATACGTACCAGTCTGATATAGTTTTGTTACTGGTTTAGGTATCATTTAATATTATATTGTTCTAGTACATACATTATAGGCATGCCAGTCTAATAATTGTTTAATGGTTAACAATGTGTTTAAAAGTTCTGTAATTCTTTCTTTACTCTCTTGGTAGTGTTGACATCATCATCTTTTCATATCTTACATTTGGGGAGACTGTGATGATGTATAATCTGGATGCTACAGTCTCCGAGAGGCCGCTTGATGCTATCAGACGCTCTCAGTACGGGCGTGATGTGTATCGGCTGTCTGACGCTCTCAGTACGGGAGTGATGTGTATCGGCTGTCTGACGCTCTCAGTACGGGAGTGATGTGTATCGGCTGTCTGACGCTCTCAGTACGGGCGTGATGTGTATCGGCTGTGTGACGCTCTCAGTACCGGAGTGATGTGTATCGGCTGTCTGACGCTCTCAGTACCGGAGTGATGTGTATCGGCTGTCTGACGCTCTCAGTACGGGAGTGATGTGTATCGGCTGTCTGACGCTCTCAGTACGGGAGTGATGTGTATCGGCTGTCAGACGCTCTCAGTACGGGAGTGATGTGTATCAGCTGTCTGACGCTCTCAGTACGGGAGTGATGTGTATCGGCTGTCTGACGCTCTCAGTACGGGAGTGATGTGTATCGGCTGTCTGACGCTCTCAGTACGGGAGTGATGTGTATCGGCTGTCTGACACTCTCAGTACGGGCGTGATGTGTATCGGCTGTCTGACGCTCTCAGTACGGGAGTGATGTGTATCGGCTGTCTGACGCTCTCAGTACGGGCGTGATGTGTATCTGCTGTCTGACGCTCTCAGTACGGGAGTGATGTGTATCGGCTGTCTGACGCTCTCAGTACGGGAGTGATGTGTATCGGCTGTCTGACGCTCTCAGTACGGGAGTGATGTGTATCGGCTGTCTGACGCTCTCAGTACGGGAGTGATGTGTATCGGCTGTCTGACGCTCTCAGTACGGGAGTGATGTGTATCGGCTGTCTGACGCTCTCAGTACGGGAGTGATGTGTATCGGCTGTCTGACGCTCTCAGTACGGGCGTGATGTGTATCTGCTGTCTGACGCTCTCAGTACGGGAGTGATGTGTATCGGCTGTCTGACGCTCTCAGTACGGGAGTGATGTGTATCGGCTGTCTGACGCTCTCAGTACGGGAGTGATGTGTATCGGCTGTCTGACGCTCTCAGTATGGGAGTGATGTGTATCGGCTGTCTGACGCTCTCAGTACGGGAGTGATGTGTATCGGCTGTCTGACGCTCTCAGTACGGGAGTGATGTGTATCGGCTGTCTGACGCTCTCAGTACGGGCGTGATGTGTATCGGCTGTCTGACGCTCTCAGTACGGGAGTGATGTGTATCGGCTGTCTGACGCTCTCAGTACGGGAGTGATGTGTATCGGCTGTCTGACGCTCTCAGTACGGGAGTGATGTGTATCGGCTGTCTGACGCTCTCAGTACGGGAGTGATGTGTATCGGCTGTCTGACGCTCTCAGTACGGGAGTGATGTGTATCGGCTGTCTGACGCTCTCAGTACGGGCGTGATGTGTATCGGCTGTCTGACGCTCTCAGTACGGGAGTGATGTGTATCGGCTGTCTGACGCTCTCTCTGAGCACGGGAGTGATGTGTATGGGCTGTCTGACGCTCTGAGCACGAGCGTGATGTGTATCGGCTGTCTGACGCTCTCAGTACGGGAGTGATGTGTATCGGCTGTCTGACGCTCTCTTTTATCACGAGCGTGATGTGTATGGGCTGTCTGACGCTCTCAGTACGGGCGTGATGTGTATCGGCTGTCTGACGCTCTCTCTGATCACGGGCGTGATGTGTATCGACTGTCTGACGCTCTCAGTATGGGAGTGATGTGTATCGGCTGTCTGACGCTCTCTCTGATCACAGGCGTGATGTGTATCGGCTGTCTGACGCTCTCTCTGATCACAGGCGTGATGTGTATCGACTGTCTGACGCTCTCAGTATGGGAGTGATGTGTATCGGCTGTCTGACGCTCACAGCGTTGTCTGTGCAGACGGACAGATCTGACCCAGCGATGTCTGTGCAGACGGACAGATCTGACCCAGCGATGTCTGTGCAGACAGACAGATCTGACCCAGCGATGTCTGTGCAGACGGACAGATCTGACCCAGCGATGTCTGTGCAGACAGACAGATCTGACCCAGCGATGTCTGTGCAGACAGACAGATCTGACCCAGCGTTGTCTGTGCAGACAGACAGGTCTGACCCAGCGTTGTCTGTGCAGACGGACAGATCTGACCCAGCGATGTCTGTGCAGACAGACAGATCTGACCCAGCGTTGTCTGTGCAGACAGACAGATCTGACCCAGCGTTGTCTGTGCAGACGGACAGATCTGACCCAGCGATGTCTGTGCATTCGCAGTATGCTTATTCATCAAAGGTCTGGTTCCAGCTGTATGATGGATTCTTTAGGAGACAACAGACAGCAGCTATTTAGAGTTGCCATTACGCGACTGTGGAAAATCCATTTTCAGTCATAATCATGATCAAGGGATTGCATGAAATCATGAACTTCTGCCAAGATTGGGGTTCTTGTGATATTTTATTAGGGTTTTCTGAATACTTTTTATGTTATATTAAAGCTTGCTACCCAGACATCCAACTGATGTTTTAACTGCGATTGTAGGTAGTCTTATTCTAAAACATTGTTGGTTTTGAAAAAACCTATTTAATGCTGGTAATTTAGTGAATTTGTTACTTTTGCAGTTCTTGCATAGAAACCTGAAAACGGGAAGTAGAAAGCTTGGGATGGCCTGGTTTGTGTGCAACCGTTGGTATCCCTCGTGTAACTGCATGAGTCGGTCCTGTTGCTGTCCATTCGAATGCTCAATGCCCAACAGAAACAATCATCAGCACCCTACTGAATAACAAGCTCTGCTCAGTGTATTCTCAAGCATCATCACGGAAAGAGCTTCCATTTGTTTTCTTTTCTTTTCTATACGTTTTTTCTCCGTGTAATATACAGGATATATATTTTAGGAGCCACTGGCTTTTTGCCAGGTATCAGACAGTGGCCAGATCCTCCCTACGGGCAGTCAGGTCTGTAGGTAACTGGTCAGAGTTAAACTGCGGTGGAAATTTTTCTGTCTTTCAGCGAGTGGGGGCCCCAGACCGGAGATCTCTGGAGAGCCGGAGAAATGACTGCTCAAACTCAAACGCAGAGTCAAACCAAGGCTTAATATTCAATTACTCCCGCACTGAATGAGAAGAACACTTTGGGAAATGTTGTAGGCATTGCGTGCTTGTAGAGGGGCTCCATAACCTGAGGTTGAGTGGGAGTGTGTGAGACGGAAAAGGGCGTTAACGAGGAAAGGATATGTGTGTGTGTGTGTGTGTGTGTGTGTGTGTGTGCGTGTGTGTATGTGAGCATCGGGGCGTGCGTGTGTGTGTGTGTGTGTGTGTGTGTGTGTGTGTGTGCGCGTGTGTGCGTGCGTGCATGCTTGGGAACTTGTGTGTGTGTGTGTGGAGCATGGGTGTGTGTGTGTGTGGAGCATGGGTGTGTGTGTGTGTGTGTGCGTGTGTGGAGCATGGGTGTGTGTGTGCGTGTGTGCGCTCGTATCACAGTTCAACGCAGTACGAACTACAGTCTCACGGCAAACAAGGAGGATTTCGTGACTTTTTCCTGTCCGGATTCCAGCGCGGGGCCGAGTTGCGTGCCCTCGGCCTTGCCCACGTTGTCATTATCTCTGAGGGAACAGAGCAGGACACAGGAAATTACATAAATGCTGCGGGATGCTCTTAAAATGGCCACCTCCCGACTCCGCAGCTGCAGCCGCTGCTAATGTCGACCGGCCTCGCCGTGTCCAGTTCCCCGTCGAGAGACGCGCTCCTATTGGCGGAGGCTGCCCTTCTCATTAGACTCGTGAAAGATAGCTGTGGTGAAGGAAGGGCCATGGCGCAGGCCTCTATTTGCTGTGGTTTTTGCTAGACTCTGCAAACATCTCTGGCATGTCTTTGTATAAACTGTAATGAATGTCTGTCTTTTTACCATCCTCTGCTAAAGTACTTACTTTTTCTTTTTTTTTATGCGAAAGCAGCACGTTGCGAAAAAGACTACAAAGAGCCAGACTCTGTGTGTGCCCTCGGTGGCCATCGCAGTCTATGTGCTTCTCAATGACGGCCGAGGGCCACAACAACCCCGACTGCGTTCTTCCCTTTAAGACTTTCACAGCCTCGTCGCGTTTAGCCTGTGATCTGGGACGAGGGACATGGGATTGATCAGGTTTTTGCGATTGATGTTTTAATTGGTTACACTGCTCTGGCTGGTGTGCTGCAAATGTGGTAAACAGTGGCAATGGTGGTCAGACTAGAGAAGAATTCCGACTGCTTTCTCTGGTACATGTCAACGCAAAGCAGGATAATAGCCACAACAATGCTCAACTTAATAAAGGGGAATATTTTCATAGCTAATCCTAAACATCAAAGGAAAGGATCAGAGATTCAAGTTTCAAAGCAACTATTCAACTATTCTTTTGCTATCAGCCTGTCTCTGGTTGTGCAAGGCATATCTATGTCCCACACTAAACAAATACTGCACCAAACCTCTTGTAGTCTTTGAGTTATTTCAAAATGTATTTCTTTGTTATGCCAAAAACATACATAATGTATACAGCTGTGGTTTCCATCAGTTTTTATGACAGGCTATTTCAGTTTGCTTAGTAGGAATTCATCACAAAGCTTCTTTTTTTTTCTTTTTTTTTAGACATGCAGTTTGGGATCCATTCAATGAGCGTTAGACGGACAACTATTTTTCCTGCATGACGGAGCGAGTTTGTGAGAAGTGTTCTGACGTAACACCGTGATCATTTACATGCATCGCTCTTTTGAATGAGATGTCTGAATGAGCGCACGGTTCCACTACTGGCAGTTAGAGGAATCCTAAACACATCCTAAACGTTGCAGAAACGCGGGCCACACCCACGACGGGGGGGAAATGTAAATGAGCAGCATCTGTGGCACGCATGGGACTGCACTCAATCAAACCCGCTCTGAGATCATGAGCTATATGTAGCTGCTGCGGCTTTCTTTTCCTCGTCCGCTTTTTCATTAGGCTCGCGAAACTCTCTCGGCCAATAGGAACAGGGATCCGCAGGCTGTCAGACAACCGACAATTTTCCAAACTAAAATCAAGGAGACGCACCGGGTTTTTCATACTTTCAATCGACGTCGTAGCACCTCCTCTGTGTTGGTGTAAGACGCACGTAAAACCATCAGGGCAAAATAGCGTCCGTTAAATAAACTCGGATTAGTTCATTAGAGCACATTTTACTTCACAATACTTTTGATCCCTCCTGAACTCATACGAACCCTGTTAAGTTTAAATGAACACTGTGCATTTTCATTGTGCGTGCTCAAGGGGAAACAGTTATTAAAACCCTTCCTTTTTTTTTCATGCTGTCGCCAACAACAGGAAGTTGTAATGTTTGTATTTATAGAGGCTGAAAATATCTGCCACTTCCATAGACTGAGAGTTCCTCTATAATTAATATGAAAATGCTGCTGTAGCCTCACCTTGGGATTAAAGTCAATCTGCAGCCCAAACACTAACACTACTGGCTGCTTTTCTTGGACTGCATTCAGGCGACAGTCTATAAATGAATCCGAGGCCCGCTAATGAGCCAAAGGAATGTCTTTCAAAAAAAAAAAAAAAAAATCTGTTCCGTAATATTGTGTGTGAACCATTGCCACCAATGGTCACTAACCATTATTTACTTAATGAAACATTGTACAAAAACAAGTTTATTTTCATTGACCAAGGACCCTGATTTTCTGACTCCACCATTTCATTGTGAATTTCTGCTCACTGAGCTTAATTTTAGCATCAATGTTTGTTGGTTTGGTTGTGCTGAAAATGACTTCATGAATATAAAGTGCTTTAAATGCATACACCATACAGTACTCGTATCAGGTTTTCCTGGATACGAAGAAGTGTTCTTCATTTTCTCACAGGTACCAAATTTGGACTTATAACAGGCAAGGGCACAAGAAAAAGAAAAAAACGTTGTAGAATGCATTTGCTTGGCTCTTTAATCCCTATATCCAAAGAGACTTCTTAAATATAATACGTTTGGTCATTTGGATGGATATACTGTATATGGAATCAACACAGGTGAGGTACCTTGTCCAAGCTTACGGCACCTGAAATTTGAGTCTGTGACCTCGAATTCAAGTCTAGTTCCCTGACCATTACACCATACTACTCCGAGAGGGACCATAGGGCCTCCACTGCCTACCAACACAGCCACTCTGAGCTATGGAGCGCAGCTGGAAGCCGCGTGATTTAGATCCTGGCGCCTTGCCTGCAGTGAACAACCATTTTGAGTATGAAGGCAAACTGGATTTCCTCTTGGAGGGTTTAATTCTGTTTACCTGCGGTGTCGAATGTACCTCCCGGTCTCAGCAGAGACTGGTTTTCGGGTTTTATAATTCGCCTGGATGTGAGCCGTAATCCTTGATGAATACATGTACCAGAGCAATATATCAAGTTGCAAAAGAAAATCCACATCCATTTCAATAAAGCGAGGATGTTTTTTATATGTATTTTCAGGACAGAAGATTGCTTGTGTTTTAAATTAGCCTTGACTAATTCCATGTGTAAAGTCTGGATGACACGCCATCGACTGGGAACCTGTGGTATTTAGCTGTCATGCCCCTCCAGTCCTGGTGGAGACACATGCCAATGAAAGCCTTTTCTCCCAACACTCCTAGAAAAAAGGTTTCTAAAAGGGTTCTTGGGCCTGATTCCATAGTTCTTTATGATTTCATAAAGAACTTGATTCCATTAATTCTTTATGGAACCCTCTGTCATAGTTGTGAAGAGTGAAAACTCCCATACAAAGAACCATTTTGGCCAACAAAGAACCCTTTAACTAGATAGAGTTCTTCTAGGTCATCGGCTGCACCTGGGCGGGAGACCGATTTTACCCTTTCCTTGTATTTCTCCTTCCCTTCACTCATCTCCCTCCTCCTCCCATCTCCTATCTGGAATTATGGGGGAAGGAGACAAGTGGAGGAAAGGAAGATGCATTTTCTGAGTATTGGCATGCACCCTCACAGGAACCAGCCTGCCATTTATTTTTACTAGATTTGTGAAATAATTTGGTACATACCAAAAATAAAACTAATTTAAATTGTTTCTCTGTCACACTTTCTGTGTTCGAGCCCCCACAGAGCCCCTAAGCATTCCTTCACAGAGCCCTTAAAAATTAATCTCAGACGCCCTCACAGAGCCCTTAAACAGTCATCTCAGATGCCCTCACAGAGCCCTTAAACAGTCATCTCAGACGCCCTCACAGAGCCCTTAAACAGTCATCTCGGACGCCCTCACAGAGCCCTTAAACAGTCATCTCAGACGCCCTCACAGAGCCCTTAAACAGTCATCTCAGACGCCCTCACAGAGCCCTTAAACAGTAATCTCAGATACCCTCACAGAGCCCTTAAACAGTCCCTCACAGAGCCCTTAAACAGTAATCTCATAAGCCCTCACAGAGCCCTTAAACAGTCATCTCAGATGCCCTCACAGAGCCCTTAAACAGTCATCTCAGACGCCCTCACAGAGCCCTTAAACAGTCATCTCAGACGCCCTCACAGGGCCCTTAAACAGTCATCTCAGACGCCCTCACAGGGCCCTTAAACAGTCATCTCAGACGCCCTCATAGAGCCCTTAAACAGTCATCTCAGACGCCCTCACAGAGCCCTTAAACAGTCCCTCACAGAGCCCTTAAACAGTCATCTCAGACGCCCTCACAGAGCCCTTAAGCAGTCATCTCGTCAGCCCTTTTAATGCCGGTGTCAGGAGCAGGGGGGTGCCTCTCGGTTGATCTACGGGCCGGTGTGATGTTTTCATTGGCTCAAAGCAAGTCACCCGGGATCCGGCTAAATTCCGTCTCGCTCTTTGAGTATTTTCATTTCAGAAGAAACTATTTCCAGGAAAAATTAAATGCATAAAATAAGTTTTTTTTTAAATTGACTATTGAGGCATACTTCTCCGGTAACGTGTGGACTTGGTGTTGGGGTCTTAGGTAGAGCTCACAACGGGGACCTCATCAGACCAGCGCTATGTGTTCGCATGTCCGCTGCGTAACTTCACATGTATAATGTGCACACACATAGCTTCAGGATGAAATAAGATGGCAGTTGCGTTGCTACACATTGATCCAAGTATCTAAGAGAGTAAGTACATCTCATGCGAATTTTGTGATTGCAAAATTGTGACTTGTTCTCACATTAGTGTAAGGATTATAGCAAGATTCGAATTATGTTTTGGAGCTTGGAAAAGGGTTAGTGCATGAGCTATTGTTTTTAAACTTTTGTGTATCATGAAATTTTCTCTGTGTATTACTTTTTTATTATGGATAATGTATAATTCTTGCCAGTTATTACACAAAATGTGATTTTTGTTATTGCGCCGAATAATAAAATGTACTTTCCTTCAATAAACCTAGACAACTTTGTCATTAACATACATATAGCACCCTAAAAACAGCTATGATTAAAACCTCAGCAAAGAGCATATATTTTCATTTAATAGATATTAAACTTGATGTAATCGACAAACACAAACACGGGGAACAATATCTGCAGAATCTTATATCAAAACAAGTACATATCATGTTTATTTTCAAACCAATAAAGCCTATGTATGTCACCAGAGAAGGAGCAGGCCTGTTTAATGTTCTGTGTAATTTCTCTCGGCTCATATTAAGTTTAATGCAATATTGATTTTGAAAAGTACCACTTTTTCCAGGAAAACACCTGCTTTTCCAATCACTGCTCTACCCCCTGGCAGATCTAGTTAGCTTCAGTCTTCCAGTTTGAACAGGCCACGGTGTAGTATGGCTTCCTCAATTTAACCTTCAAGTTGACCTTCAGACCTTCAGTTTCCGAAAAATATAACTGTGCTAAAATCTGTAAAAAGGGCACATTTGCCTTTTGTTTCGGAAACACTGCTTTATATTATTAATAACGAAATCATTCTTTCTTAAAATATTTTTGGTATATTCTTTTGTCCAAAAGGAATACCTTTTGGCAAACATGATTTTCTTTTAAATGCCAAGGTTTAAAACATGGTGCATCAAACAGAATGTACAGTAAAAAGCTGTATTATTGCTATAAATATATACATATATAAATTGCAATACATATACTCTTCCATCAGTCCATTGGATGGCTATAGACAAACACTCAGTGAGCACTTTATTAGGTATTTATTTATATATTTTTTTAGATTATTGGTCTTCTGCTGCTGTAGCCTATCCACTTAGAGGTTTTACGTGTTGTGTGTTCAGAGATGCTGTTCTGCATACCACTATTTTAATGTGCAGTCATTTGTGTTACTGTCACCTTTCTGTCAGCTTTGACCAGTCTGGCCCTTCTCCTCTGACCTCACTCTTTAACAAGGCGTTTTTCCCCACAGAACCACTGCTCACTGGATGTCTACAACCTCCAGACTGTTGTGTGTAAAAATCCCAGGAAATCAGCAGTCTCTGAGATACTTAAACCACCCTGTCTGGTACCAACAATCATGCCGCAATCAAAGTCACTTAGATCATTCCCCATTCTGACATTTGGTCTGAAAAACAACTGGACCTCTTGACCATGTATGCATGCTTTTTGGCATTTATTTGCTGCCACGTGATTGGCTGAAGTGCTCAGTGTATATTGCAACCTTGTGGAGTATTACATTCTTAATAACACATTTACTAATGTTTATTAATGTTGAATTACCATTAACAATTATTTTTTTCAGTATAGCTAACATGTACAACAGCGTTATTTGCTATTTGATCTTTGTTGTTTTTTATTTGAGTTTTTAGAAATTAGATGGTACATGACAAACACAAGAATGCACACACACACACAGGTGTAGCCACTTCTTCCATGAAACCTGTAGACTTCTTGCACCCTGCCCCTCAGACATGGTGAGCGCTCGGTTTCTATTGTCACCTCTGGGCTCGTTTGTGGCACAGGACCAGGATCAAGCCCTCTTTGTGTTTCGCTCCCTCTGAAGTCTCGCACAGCCTCCTCTCCTGTAATAAAGAGCCCGGCTCCGCCCGCAGAGCTTCGGGCCCCCACAATGCACCTGTCTGGAGCCCGCGGCGCACACTGGAGCCCTCTCTGCTCCCGTGAAAAGCGCACTTTGTCCGGTAATTGCAGCTCGGAACAACCAGGGGTTATTATCCGAAGGTTGTGCGCGGGCTGCCCAGGGCTACAGGAGCCGGTGTAATTGACATGCAGTGACTGCGCCAAGGCATCTCCTGACACCCTCACAGAAGCCCTCATCGCCCAGGCCCCACACTCACCAAATTACGCCCGGCGAGGGGCTAGCCGGCCTCTTTGTTGCGGCCCACAATGCGCGGAGGATCGAGGATGACGTGTGAGACCGTTCGGGTCTCCTGAGGGGGAAACTACAGAGGCCTCTGGTCGTCCTTGGTTACTCTGACAGGGCCTGCAGAGGAGCTCCTACCTGCCAGTCTGCCTACAACATCCTGGGCTTGCCCATGTGACCAAGGAGGGTGAACTTTGACCCCTGTCTCACAGCACAGGAGGATTACCAGCAGGTTCCCTGGGCTTGCGCTTAATAGTTGACGCATCGCATTTGGCGTGAAAGGGGTAACTAAGCAACAGTGCGAGTGAAATTCTTGCTATCGTCCCGGTATTCAATGACCATGATATAAGGGCATGTACTGGTGGAAGATCACTGAAGTAACGCAGGACAAACAAAGTTTTAACCCTCCTTACATTTTACCAGTCACAGACTTCCGGAAAAACCCATAACCTATTGCATCTAAAGTCTCTGGTAAATGTAATCAAGTTCAACAAAAGAGCTATCTTCAGTTTCAATACTCACATGACCATTTGGTTCACCTTCAAGCGAAGCAGGAATTTTTATTCCTGTTTTTGCCAAAGTAAAAAATAGAAGTTTCAAAAACAATAAATTACGGAATAATCAAAATCCACGAATAGCAGACCCTCCATAATAGCGCTCTGTCACACGGGGGTTGAACGTAGCAACCCGGCTGAAATGTCTAAATAATTCAAAAAAATAAACACCACAACCTTTTAAAAAGTAACGGCGACAAGGGAAAACCCCCAGACTGCCACGTCCAGTGCAGTATCAGAGCAACAGCAAAGCATATGAGAAAACATAAATAAAATTAAAAAGATTGTGTGGTGCCTGCCTGACGGCAGACTGAGGTGGGCTGGAGACAGGGAGCGATGGGGAGTGAAGCGTTCCTGTGGCTCTCTGAAAGAGCCTCTCTCTGCTCACCTCACTCTGCTCAGGTTCAGCCACAGGTCGCAGAGCCCGGCAACGCCATTTTACACCGGCCCTTTAGGTAAATACTCAATTCTCCTGTTAATAGAATGAAGAGGCACGGTGTGTGTGTGTGTGTGTGTGTGGCTGTGTGCTTGTTTGGGGAGTGTGTGTGTGTGTGTGTGTGCGTGTGTGTGTGCATGTGTGTGTATGTGTGCGTGTGTGTGTGTGAAAGAGAACAGGGAGGGTAGTTTGATGGGGCAACCTTTTGAACCTGCCTTTTATACGCTCCTGTCTTGACCATTAACTCCTCCCTGGTGTAATCTGCCTGAGACGCCGCCTCATTGTCCGAGACAGAGGCTGGGCCTGGGGTCAGACGTTTTTGTTGGTCTTGACGTCTTGTGGGGGGGGGGGGAATAAAAGCTGGTGGGCCCTGATTTATTTATCTAATTTAAGTGTTGAATGGGAAGAGGACCCAACTACAGACACTGCTAAGCCCAGGGAGTGCTGCAGGTTCCAGAAGACAAAGATCCAGGGGAGCGAGGCAGGTTACAAACCTGTTGGAATGTGTGATTAGGCCTTACTGTACATGCAATAGCTGATAGCCGCTGATCTCCATGATGGATGGAACTTCAGCGAGGCTTCACTGACACATAAGCCAATCAAAATTATTTTCCATTTATGCAAATGCACAGTGATTGGTCCACATCAATTAGAAAAATGAGAGCTCCTCCCATTTTGGGCTCCACAAAGTCTTGTTGTTGACAGTGAGCAATGACAAGGCAAATGAAGGCTGCCAGGATTCTGTTTCTCTCTTTAGAGAAACACACTTGCTCAAAATACCAGCTATGCAGATTAAAGAAAGTTCTCAAAACCCCCCCCAAAAAAAACAGGACTGAAGGCTTCAAGAACTGCACTGGCCATGAGGTGTTTTGGGGCACGTTTGTGCAATATCAGCTCATTTAACCTCAAGAGCCTTGCTTAAAATGTTTGCATATTTTTATATGGGTTTGAAGTTTATTTTCATATGACTGATTTGCAGGGCTACAGATGTATTTGAGAAAAGGAAATTGCATTTAATGGGTGCCATGTTATTTCATGAGAACGCATGACTCACTTGCTTTTGAACGTCATCTCCCGTAGCCCGAACAAGCTCTAACGACAAATAGATTTATTAGCTGACTAGTGCATCATGCGTAGCAGCCTTTGTGGTTATGATGGGAACAAACTGGTAACGTTTCCATGGTACAAAGCGCATAAACTAACCGAATAACACTGAAACAGCAGTTACAGTGCAGTTCAACAAATTCAACAAGTATTTTTATTATATCAGATCAGTCATGAAAATTTACTAAGAAAAATTAAGAAATGCAAAAACTGAGAAAAAGGAGCAAAGCAAATATGTTACCCGTTCTATCACAATCAGGCGTAAGTCGCAACGGCCAATTTCATAAAAATCAATGTTTATGTAAAAATGTTAATTGTTTGCTGTTTTAGGCTTTCATCTTCATTAATGCCAAATTCAGAGTAGAAATATGGTTTTAAGCTTTTAAATGCAAACTGTGACAGTGAAAGTAACACCGGAGTTGTGTATCGTTGTACACATGCACATCAGCTGCGTTCGTGGCTACATGGTAATGTATTTGTTTTCATGGTCTATATGTCTTAATGTCAACAGTAAATGTTTGAACTGAAAATATAGTTTTAAAGGGTTTATAAATAAGATGACAAGTAATACCCCCAGAGTTTCGTTAGCCCAGAGTTGGTAGTCTCCCAGCCTCATGTAACTCTCGTGACAAAACTTTGAACCATTTTTCTCGAAAAACACTCAAAACGACCTTGATATCTAGAGAAGAGCGATAACTTTGGTATCGTTAGAAAGCGAACATTCAACTCTTTAGATTAGTTTACAAAAATCTAAATAGATTTTTGGGTCAATACAACTGATTTTGATAGAGCAGGTAACAAAGTCCCTTCCCCCAGGGACTTTGCCATTCCTGGCGTTGTGGCATTGTCATGATAAATAATGACAATGGTGACTGAACCTGGATCGTCTGCATCGCAAGTCCATCCACAGATGCACCAGTAAAATGCCATGGCCATTGAGAGAGTGAATTACACCACTGATCTGGGATCAGCTCCTCTACAGAAACCCCCATGAGCAACGTCCCCGTGCGAGAGATGTAACTCAAACTCAGTCGTATCGAACCACCATCTCTGCGCTGCCATCTCCACTCGAATTAGATTCTCCAAACGGCCAAAACGAGTTATGTCAATCTAATTTGTCCGTGATGAGGGTACGTGCCCGGGGCGAGTGCAGTGCTGTAGATTACACAAAGCCCTGTCAGAAACTCTGGAGACAAGATGGATGGTGATGCTTGAGGTAACCCAATTGAAAAAGCATCTCGTTCTCGGCAGCTCACATGAACAGGGCTTTATCTAATTGCTGCGAGCATTACAATGGTTCAGGAGGAGGATGGAGAAAATAAAAACTAAAGAATAAAAAGTATCTCCAATATAATTTCAGCAGAAAATAATATATTGGATGGATTTATGGATTCACTAAAATTGTACTTCCCTCTAGGGTCTTTCAGTGCACGTGTCCCTGGTTATGGGTATGCACTTTGCACTTTGTACTTTGCAAATGGCAATAATGTAATGTGATGTATTTCTTCACTGGCCAGACTTCTGATTGTGTAGACAACCCTGCCAGAATCTAGATGTTCAGAGGGGTGGAAAACGCCAACATAGTTCAGTTTGTGCCGAGATCCTTGCTAGTCAGCTAGAAAACTTTCACTTTTCAAGCAAATGAAGCCAGGTTTTCACCTGAGTGGTTAGGCAACAGGTCCACCAACTTTTCACTGATTCTTCACCACAAAAATGTTAATTGGGAAAGTTCATTTAATGTCAGGTCAAAGTTAAGGACAAAGAGACGATCGAGTCCAGACCCAGATGTGACATCACCGCAGTCAGCAGTGAAACTGCAGGAACGAAAACCAGAGCGGTGTAGATTTCACGGCATCTCTGAAAGTTTAACGTTCGCACTCAACGACCCTTTCAGGCTCTCCCGAGCTCTGCAGTCAGAGCCCCTGTAGAAGGTAGAAGGTGACTTTCATTAGCACTGCGGCGACTGTTACATTCTGCGTCCTGTATGTACAGAAGAGCAAAAATAAAAAAATAACGGAATAAAAAGAGAGGCGCAGACAGGCCTCCCGCAGAGGGAGGGCTGGGTCTCCTGGGTGCAGCAGCGCGCAGGAGGTCCTGCTCCAGATGGCTGCCGTGCTCCAGCTCCCTGGGTTTCCATCATGAGATCATGGTCGTAATCCAGAAGCACAGAGAGAGGCCCAGGGAGGCTTAGCGGGCTGAGAGCTGGCTGCTGCCGCTGCAGTCTCAGAAGAACGGGCCTCTTCGGCCTGTCTCCACCCAGGAGCCATTTCAGCTCTTTATGGAACCCTCCATCAGAGGTGTGAGGCGTGAAAGCCTCCAGACAAAGGACGATTCTGCCTGAAGAAGAACCCTTTAAGGAGATAAGGTTCTTCTCCGCAATCACAGGGTTCCATTTTCTGAGAGGGTGCGTCTCTGCAACCCCCTCCCCTCCTTTAAACAGAGCCAGGATTCACCGGTGTAGACTTCGTGTGTAATAGTGCAGATATCAATACGGCTTCATGGGCATAACAAACTAATATTTTAAAAAATATGAATCACTTTGCTGATTAATTAATAGCCATAACTGCATTTGATGTGGAATCAAAGGTGAATAAAAATAATCTGACAGCAAAGCAAACATAGATAATGAACCCACACAGCGAACCAAGTCAAATAAAGATTTTAAAATAAGAAGGTAAAGATGATGCATGATTCATGACGCCACCAAATTGGTAAACATTACATTACGTGGTATTTAGCAGACGCTCTTATCCAGAGCGACACAGTGTAACGCACAGTGTAAAAACATAAAGTGTTAATTCAATATTAGGTATATTCATCTAGTAGTGATCACATACACTCTGCTCTTTCAGTGTTGTTGGAAGACGAAGCTGATTTTCCCGCGCACGCTCACACACACACACACAATGCACTGACGCGTGCGCACGTGCACATGCCCACGGAGACCACAGGGGCGACCCGGCTTTGATCCCCGCAGAGCCGGGGTCGCGTAAACAAGCCCCTCTGACAGTAATTCCGGGCCAGCCCCAGACAGGGGAGGGGTCGGGGGCGCGATTCCTGACCCCGGGGACCTGGAGGT
>NC_083768.1:13775481-13795481 GCF_963514075.1 Conger conger
TGGTGCTGGATCTGGTGGGGTTACAGAGGGGTCTACGCTGCCTCGCTGGGCCTGGAGAGTCAGGGGGATCTGTTTTTACCTTCTCTACAACAAGCAGTTCAGGTCCATGACACCAGGTGAGGTGTAGTAACTGCCAAAACAATCGCTGAAGTGCAGAATAGCAAGGAGGACCCCAGAGGCAGGGTTACAGAACCATGGTCTTTAGAATTTGTGATGGATATGATGGAAGAACAGATGGGTCACAGTGACATGACATCATCAGCCAGTGCCTGATAGTGTGTGTGTGTGTGTGTGTGTGTGTGTGCTGATGGGCCCCACATACTTCCAGATAGGAGAGGGAGATGTGTGGAGGAACGGAGGATACATTTTTGGAGTATTGGGACACACCCGATATGATGAGAACTCAAAGGTGGGTCGAGGTGAGATGATGTCATCAGGAAGCGCCTGACGGCGTCTGCTTGTCTCCTCGTCACAGCTGGATGAAGAAGCCTCGGTGCGGCGTCCCGGACCAGCAGGGAGGGGGGTCCAAACTCAACGTGAGGAGGCGACGCTACGCCCTGACGGGCCAGAAGTGGCAACACAAGCACATCACGTACAGGTGAGCGTGAGGGAGGTGGGCGACAAAACCACAGACAACAACAACGCCAGCTGCGTGTTCACTGTCTGTCACCATCATACATATTCAGTGTGCATTGATTTGGGAAACGAATGCCGTTGTCTAGCTCCTCCCAAGGTCCCTTCCTGTACGCCTCATAGGAATTTGTCACTGTTGCCCTTGGTTTACTTTTGAGCTAGGTCTTTTTTAGGCCAAGGAATGCTGTCAAGGCTATTGTGTAAGATGCACTATATAAATACATTTGTTTGTTTTCCTGAGTTCCTGTATCCAATATAAAACACTGCCGTGTAAGGTTCAAATCCGTAACTTACACCGTTACACCGGGGATCTTACAGTGAAATCATGGAGGTCTTCAGTGTCTGATTTCAGACTTAAGTGTTTTAAGTCTGATCGACACAAGAGCATGCTGGCCTGTAGTTAATATTTAAAATACATTGCTGTGAAATATATTCGTCAGGATCTTTTCACATTTGGACAATGTATCATGTCTTATTCCATATCTGTGAGGCAAGCTGGTTCCTAAACTTAGAGCTGAGAAATCCCCAGCTCTGGAGGCAGAGATTGCAGGACAGGTTATCCGGTATGAAAGGATCGTGAGGCTGACTGTGGCCCATTTACCTCTCACACTGAGAGGATTGGCTGAGGAAGGATGTGCTCTTTTTTCACGTGTGGAATTGTCATTAACGTTTTGGAATAGGGAAGTGCAGGTTTTGCGTGTGTGTGTGCTTGTGTGTGTGTGTATGCGTGTGTATGTGTGTGTGTGTATGTGTGTGCTTGTGTAGCATGTGTGTGCATGTGTGTGGGTGTTTTTGTGCTTGTGTAGGTGTGTGTGTGTGTATGCGTGTGTGGGTGTTTGTATGCTTGTTTAGGTGTGTGTGTGTGTGTGTGTATGCATGTGTAGGTGTGTGTGTGTGCTTGTGTAGGTGTTTGTGTGTGTGTGTGTGTGTGTTCCCACCATGATTAAGAAGTCAATCCTTCCTCCCATTAGCCTGAGATTGAATTATATGAAGGATGATGTAATTATGATTGCGGTAGATCTGCGGTAGAGATCTTCTGCCGGTTCTCATGACAGCGTGTGTTTACCGCAAGACACGGTGCCGTTGTGTCTGGCCCTTTGACTTAACAAGCAGCCTTGCATGTTTGATTAAGAGCTGCATTCCTGTTTTCAACAAAATCTTTCATACTTCTCCAGTGGGACGACTTCTTACTTTCTTCAGTGTCCTTTTTTCTCCTGCTCTCTTCTCTGTTTTGTTCAGTCTTCCATTGCTTGGGAAAGATTTTGCTCAATCATAAGGTCTGAACCTGACAATTAACTAGTACAAAGAAAACATTAATTAGGCTAAAGATACGATCAAAGGAAGATGATTTTAGATATTACCTACGAGCAGAAAGGAAAAATGGAGTGTTCATGTCTGCTCTTTGCAAAAACACAATTTCCCTGCAGATAAGAGAGTGCGAATGAATGGTTATTTCAGTTCCAATGGAGTCTAATGTTACACCCCTCCCCCTCCCCTGGGACAAGCGTGGACAGACCTCTCAGTGACTAGTCTTTGGCTTGACTTTGCTATTTTACATTTTAATTGGTCTGTGTGTGTGCAGGTGTGCATGTGTGCATACAGTATGTACATGTGTGTATGTGTTTGTGCAAGTGTGTATGTGCGTGTGTATGTGTGTGCGCATTCATGTGTTTGTTTGCTTGTGTGTGTGTGTATGGGGGTGTGTGGGTGTATGTGTATGTGTTTGTGTGTATGTGTGTGGGTGTGTGTGTGTGTGTGTGAGTGAGTGTGTGTGTGGGTGTGTATGTGTGGGTGTATGTGTTTGTGTGTATGTGTGTGGGTGTGTGTGTGTCTGTGTGTGTGTGTGAGTGTGTGTGTGGGTGTGTATGTGTGTATGTGTGGGTGTATCTGTATGGGTGTATGTGTTTGTGTGTGTGGGTGTATGTGTCTACACACGTTTTATGGTTATTGTATAGGCTTCATCGACCTCCCCTCCATACATTAGTTGCCGCTTTCCTGGTGTGATGCAGAAGTTGCAGGTTAAAGCAGGAACAGTTCTCTTCCTGATGTTTTCAGTTGGCTCAGACAGCTTTTTGAGAAATGAAGGATATTTTGTATCCAGAAGTTTCTGATGAGCTTCCAGCTTTACAGTGGGCATTTGTGGGTTCAGGGTCTAAAACAAAAGTAACTCCACAGTCAAGTATCTCCAAAGTAATGTGATGAAATTGTAAAGCCCCATTTATCCTTGCCAGTTAGCCAGTCTATGCAAAACAAAATAATACATATTAAAGGGGCGCATGAGTTATTTGCTTTTTTTTTCCCCTGATGCTAATGTGCGTTTGATGAGCGCGGTTGATGGATGCCGTCTTTTGGCAAGTGATTAACTGGGTGGATTGATGTGAATGTAGATCACATCATCTTAAAATCAAACTCATCTTTTCAAGCGCAAACTTGCCAAACTTATTTGCCACATAGTTCCCTTCAGCAAACCCCAACTCCTCCATGCCTGTATTTTTAATCTACACTGCACTGTCTGTCTTAACTAGTGTTTTTGTCTTTATTCCTCTGAAGTAGAGAATATTAGCTCGTTTTAAGTTACTGTTTGCTTGACAAGATAATTTTTTTTTACCTCATTGCCAAATTTTGAAACGGGTCAACACTGTCTCACCCCGTTGGCAATATTTTTGTTTTATTTAGCAAAAGAATAACAGAAATATGATTATAAGTGTAAATATAAGACTTAAATACTACTGTTGAGACAGACTTATTTGGGGTTTTTTGCAGTGCAGTCAGTGCTTCTAGGAGTGCTGGGTATCCCCGTGTCTTACTCTGTGTCTTACGCTGTCAGTAGAAATGCCCATGATTAATCACCATGGTCTGTAAAGGGAGAGAACAGGCTCTGGAAACTCAAGCATGAAACAGGGCCCTTTTGTTTCATTCCTCTGAGAAGGCCACACTGGTAGATTTCTGGCTGTTTGTGAACTTGGGGAAGTTTTCAGAATCAAGTGTGCTTTTACCGCAGTTATAGCAGTGTGTGTCTATGTGTGTATGTGTGTATATGTGTGAATGTGACGTATCCAGACAACAACAAGAATCCTTGAACAGTTCTGGGTCGTTGATTAGCTGACAGCACTGGAGTATTGAATTGGACAGGTAAAAGTATTAAATGCGCATAGCAGCAAAATCTTCAGCATCAATAGCGCTTTGCGAGAGGCGAGATTTGCGGAGGAACGTGGGGGGGGGGGGATGGGTAGAAGCAGAGTTCTTTCCCCATTTAACTGTGATGGATGACCGCAGCTTAATGTGATAAGGGTGTCTTTTTAAAAGATTATTCAAATGTGGCCCTCTTTTAATTTGATCAGGGGCCGGGCCCTTGAAAGGAGATGTTGGAAACAGAACGGCAGGGTCTGACTGAGACGGGGGGCAGCGGAGTCCATTTCGGCAAATCTGCTGCAGCGCGATAAAGACTGGGAGCTGAAGTTCAGCCGAGCTGCCTGAAACCACAATTTAAAAAAGTTAACTTTCAAACATTTAATTTCGCTTTTTTTTTTCCTGATCAGAGAGCACAACTGTTGATTTCCATAAGCCCAAGGGATTCGGAACTTAGAGGCGGGAACGGGGAGACTGAGCACTGCTTCTGGAATATGTTGTTTTTCATCTTAAAAAGAAATATTCAAGCTCTCTTTCTCTCTCTCCCTCTCTCTCTCTCTTTGCTGTGTAAAAAAATGAGTTTTTACCTTATGTTTTAAAAGTCCTCACGGTTGACTGACCCAAACTGAGGGAATGATTGTCGCTCCTCATACATATTCTTGTCACAGCCCTGCGGAATAGATTCATTTCGTCCTCCCTGTATTCTGGAAGGGGCTGGGGGGAGAATCCACTCGAAGAATCCACTCCCTCATACATATTACCGCCAGTATTAAACGTGTCTTTGACTTACTGGGGACCGCTTGCCTTTGGAGTGATTGTGTCCACTTATGGGGAGAGCAGAATTATTCGCTAAAACCTTTTAGCACGCACAAAGCTAATAACACGAAGATTGGGGCAAAACAAATACAATGACCGGTCGCTCGACGCTCGGAAAATGTCTTAGTTGTGAAAGGAGTGGCGCGATTAAACTCCGGTGGGAGAAGGGAGAGGAGAATCGTTCTGTTGCCATGGAAAATAATTGGATGTAGATCTTAGTTGGCGAGCTCACTGATTGGCTGGTTATTGCTTGGAGTCCCGTAGTCCCATCCTACCCCTGGAGTCCTTAGCCTGGCGGCGATGTCCCCGGTTGACTCCTTCCCAGCTCAAAGCGCTGTGGGTAGCCATTTAGGACCATAATAGAGATTCATTGGAGAAAGATGCATTCCTCCTGTTTCAGATAAAAGGGCTGATGTTTCTCCTTCACTTTGATCATCTGAAGAAATGTGCTTTTCCCGGTTTGACCCATTGATTGCAGTCCCCCTGTCAGGTGGAGCTACGCAGCGCTAAATTCTGCTCCGGTTGATACTGAATGTGAGGTAGACTGTTGCGTTTGCCCTTTCATTGGACTGAATTGAACTCTACTGATTATTTAAAGATGTGAATGACTCATCCTATACGCCTAGTCTGTACAGTATGTGTTCTCTTCTTACTGGTGTGTTCTGTGTGTGCTTTCACCTGTCATTTGTGCTCAGGTGACCTATGCTTATTTTTGTCTTGCATATGGGTTCTACAGTCTGTTCTCCCAACAATATCCTCACCCTGCACTCAGAAAAGGGTTCCAAAACGGCTTTTTGGCTTTTTGCTCGATTCTGTAGAGAAACCATTTCTAGTTCTTTGTGGAACACCATCTTAGGAGAAGTGTAAAAGCTCCAAAACAAAGAACCATTTTGCCCGACAAGATGATTTTAACTAGATAGGATTCTTCCATGGAATCACCAGGTTCCTTTTGTAGCCGTTATTGATAATGGTTTATTTTTAGCTCATATTCACTGAGTAAATACCAGGTACTTATTCAGTAACTACAGAGAGATTTCAGAGAGTACTATAAAACAGGCTGTAAAACGTATTCACATAGTACTTGCATGTGGCACTGACTGACTTTGTTTCATAGTACTCACCGCTGAAATCAAAGTAGTTACCTAATTATAAGTGAGTACTAGGTCCTTAACAGGCTGTCAAATAAAGTGTTACCCCATGATTCCTGAGAGTGTACATGCGTCTTCTTGAGAGTGTACAAGCGTGTTGCTGTCACTGCTGAACCAGTGCATTGTACGTGCATGTTTCTCTGTGTTGCGTTACTGTGCTGACCCTCACCATTTGTAAGTGTGTGTTCTCACTGTTTTGACGTCTCTGTGTTGACCCTGTACTGTGCGTGCGTGTGTTCTTACTGTGTTGCCGTCCCTGTGCTGACCCTGTACTGTGCGTGCGTGTGTTCTTACCATGTTGCCGTCCCTGTGCTGACCCTGTACTGTGCGTGCGTGTGTTCTTACTGTGTTGCCGTCCCTGTGCTGACCCTCTACTGTGCGTGCGTGTGTTCTTACTGTGTTGCCGTCCCTGTGCTGACCCTGTACTGTGCGTGCGTGTGTTCTTACTGTGTTGCCGTCCCTGTGCTGACCCTGTACTGTGCGTGCGTGTGTTCTTACTGTGTTGCTGTCCCTGTACTGTGCGTGCGTGTGTTCTCACTGTTTTGGCGTCTCTGTGTTGACCCTGTACTGTGCGTGCGTGTGTTCTCTCTGTTGCTGTCCTGTGCTGACTCTGTGCTTTGTACGCGTGTGTTCTCTTGTTGCTGTCCGTGTGCTGACCCCGTGCATTGCGTGCTCTCTCCCCCCGCAGCATAAAGAACGTCACCCCCAAGGTGGGCCTGACGGAGACGCACGACGCCATCCGGCGGGCATTCGACGTGTGGCAGGGCGTGACGCCGCTGCGCTTCGAGGCCGTGCCCTACAGCGCGCTGGAGAACGGCAAGCGCGACGTGGACATCACCATCATCTTCGCCTCGGGTTTCCACGGCGACAGCTCGCCCTTCGACGGCGAGGGCGGCTTCCTGGCCCACGCCTACTTCCCCGGCCCGGGGATCGGAGGGGACACGCACTTCGACTCGGACGAGCCCTGGACCCTGGGGAACCCCAACCACGACGGTGAGCGCCCCCGCCTTCCACACGACCCGGCCCGGTGAAGCTTCATCAGCTGCTCCGGATAAGAGCGTCTGCTAAATTAATCATCCGTAGTGCGGCGTTCATAACTCTTTGTTGTAAGCCTGGAGAAAGCAGAGCAGGTCAGAGCGATAAAGCCACACATATTTTTGGATGCAACTGAGTATTTTCTAGCCAACCACATCACCTCTTGTGAATGTGGGCTTGAGGTAATGGTGGCCAATCAGACATAAACTATGATACATGGTGAAGTGGTTGAATAGGCAAAGATGGGGGGGGCAAAATTAGTCAGATTTGCGTGAACTGCAGTTTTACAGATGTCT
Source organism: Conger conger (assembly GCF_963514075.1). Lineage (NCBI taxonomy): Eukaryota > Metazoa > Chordata > Actinopteri > Anguilliformes > Congridae > Conger > Conger conger. The sequence continues at coordinate 13,782,539 of NC_083768.1, forward strand.
ATACTGCTTTGCTAGTCTTTGCGAGTAATCGCTGTTCTCAGATGGTACGGAGAGTCTCAGTCGGTGGAAGCAAGGACTGGGACATCGAAAAGGCGCACAACTAATGCAACAGGCAGATGTGACGCTGCCCGCCATTTCAAAATAACTGTCAAACTCTCCCCTGTCACTCATCCCGTGCCTCTGCATTAAGTCGGTTTGTTTTCCGGTGACAAGATCAATTAAGAGGGAGGCGATGGAAGGAGAGGCACAGAGACAGAACCAAAGAACGCTCAAAACTGACAAAGAAGTGAGAGGCAATGATGGAGAGAGCCAGACAAAGCCAAACGAGGCGGAGAAGTATGACGAGGGAACGAGACGGAGCGAACGAGGAAGAGCGCGGACGGGTGAGGAAGAAAGCCTGGGAGGTTGGGAAGGCAAGGAGACAGTCAATAAGTGGGAGGCGAGAGAGGGAGGGAGACAGGGTGAATGAGGAGAGAGGGGGAGGAACGGAGGGAGGGGGAGGAGGTGGGCGACGGTGACACAGATGGAGGATGAGGAAAGAGGGAGAGAGGGCAACCGAGGACAGAGAGCAACGGGGTAAACGAGGAGGGAGGGATGGAGGGGGAGAGATGGAGAGAGAGAGAGAAGGCAGAGAAAGCACAAGCGAGAGAAACAGGGTAAGTTAGGAGAGAGAGAGAGAGAGGGGGGGGTTGAGGAGAGATGGCGAGACAGAGAAGGAAAAAGGCGAGTGTGTGAGAGAGGAGAGAGAGAGAGGGAGGAGAGAGAGAGAGAGAGAGGAGAGAGTTGACAAATGAGTTGTGAGGGAGGAGGTCCGTTAGTGGGGTAAAAACGAGGACACCCGGTGAGTCACTCTGTCTGGTGGTCCTGCGTGGGTGTGGGTGTGGGGGTTGGGGAACACCAGTGTCTGGAGCGGAACTGTTCCGGTCTGGGGCACCAGGACTCCTGGGGACGAAGGGGGGAGTCAGAGGAGTCCAGCGTGCTTTTATCGCAATGCTACCTTCATGCGAGGGACTGAAAATGCAGGCACTGATCGCCGCAGAATGCTTCCCCGTGCCCTGTACGGGGTGCGCATACAGGCACGGACCCGGGGAAGCCACAGCTGTAGACCAGAGCACACAATGGCTAGGCTAAAGGTGCTGTAAATAAATCCTCCTCAGTGTAGGCTGTTAGTGTTGGAGCAGGCACCCTAAGGGCCTGCAAGGCTCTTCAAAGGGAAGGTTTTGTCCCAGTTTCTGACCTGCTCAGGCGTGGAGAATCTCCATGGCTGCTCTCGCTCAGAAGAGTTGGATGGGGAATAGTGAATATGAGAGCTGCAGGCTTGGTGGATAGGCCTGGAACATACCGGAAGATATACCCCCGCCCCCCAGCTAACACCCAGCAGTTCACAGCCTTACTTTACCATGCTGAATGCCTCCTGTGGGTGAGTCCTGGAACAGAACTATGTACAGACACTGTACAGACATGCAAGGATGGAGGTCTGCAATCAATTCCGTTTATTTCCACAGTGACCGGATCCATTTCTCGCTGTCAGTTAGCGCAGGGTTGCTGTCTCCTAGCCTTCTTTTCCGAAATCGGTTTTCTCTAGGGAGGTAATTCTACTTTAGGTCTTTTACCAGAATTCCAAAACATATTCTCAGTATTTACTATATATTCTCCCTTTTTATCTTGCATAACATTTATCTTGCGTGCCAATAGCCGTTGTCTCACTAGGTTCACAGTTTGATTTAAATCCGAGCAATCAAGTTCTTTTCAGCATGTATGAATCGCATCATTGGCTGTGAGGTCTGGTGAGCATGCAGCTTGGCCATAAATAAAATGAATGAAGACCTTCCTGCTTTAAAATGGACAACAGTAGGACGTCTTCCGTGCCCCGTTGAGGAAACAGATTTGGGGTATTTTGGGGGTTTCAGAAGGGGGGAGAGGGGGACAGGGTTCCTGTCATGAAGGGATTCCTGCTGAAAAACAGTCTGGTTGTTCAGTTTAGACCAGCAATCTATTTCAAGCTGGTCATAGCTGGATTTTACAGCAGGAATGACCACAGCAGTGCTTTCCCTTCCTGAAACCAGCGTGTACAAATATTACACCTCACACATTCGCTGTGTTTGAGATGGACAAAAGCACACAATAAAATATCGACTTACTCCCACCAGAGCTAAAATTGCTAAAGAACAAAAAAAATGATACAGTTGCTTTGTTGGTGCCGCAGAGTAAAAATAGGCTAAACGCTGTGTGTGGGAATGTGAGCACATCGGATTGATCTGCTGAGTCGAGCAGAAGACCTTAGCAGGTGGTAAAGACAGTGTAGGGTATTGTAAATGCGTCAGGACTCAAACATTCTTGGGCTGCCACTTTAGCAGTGGGCTGTGTCTTCGATCGATGCTGAACTGAGCTATTGCCTACTATAAGAACAGTAAGGATTTTATTTTTTTGACGATGTACATGTGAACCTCACCGATAGAGCATTAAACCAGGAACACCAATATTCACTCCGATTGTAAAATGGCAGAATTTTTTACAGTTTGCTAATTAGTGCGAACAGTCCATTCAGCGGCGCATTAAATAATGTATTTGAAGTTTAAATTAAGAATGATAAACGGGCCCGCTTCTCTGTGTTTTCACACAGACTGCACAAGGTTGCGCTACACACGTTTAATCTGGTTGCTCTCTTTGACGCGCCGTTGTGCCGTTTGTGTGTAAATATACCGTTAGGCTTTCATTGGCCGTCTGTCGAGACTGAGCAGAAGGACCAATTGGACTCTGTTTTGCTGAGTAGCTGTCGTCACTTTCCGGCCAATGAAAAAGGCCCGCCGCTCAAACACCGGGACGAGAGTGGGGCGGCCTGTAGCGTAACGGTTAAGGTACATGACTGGGACACGCAAGGTCGCTGGTTCGATTCCCGGTGTAGCCACAATAAGATCCGCACAGCCGTCTGGCCCTTAACCCTGCATTGCTCCAGGGGAGGACTGTCTCCTGCTTAGTCTAATCAACTGTACGTCGCCCTGGATAAGAGCGTCTGCCAAATGCCATTAATGTAATGTAAAAAAAGAGTACTCAAATTGATGGCTCATATTGAATTTTGTTCTGTGTGAGATTTGCGTAAAGCTTAATTTAACTGAGCATATTTGAGAGAGTTTGTGTGTGTGGGGGGGGGTATCGGTGTGAGGGGACAGGGGGGGGCTGCAGGGGGCTGTTGGCCTGCAGGTTTATGTGTGTGTGTGTGTGTGTGTGGGGTGGAGGGGTATGTGTGTGACAGTATGTGACACGGTGGGGCTGCGGGGGGCTGTTGGCCTGCAGGTTTATGTGTGTGTGTGTGTGTGTGTGTGTGTGTGTGTGTGTGTGGGGCGGAGGGGTATGTGTGTGACAGTATGTGACAGGGTGGGGCTGCGTGGGGCAGTTGGCCTGCAGGTTTATGTGGTTTATGTGGTTTATGTGGTCTGTACACTCTCTCTCTCCTCCCACTGAAGCTCCCGACCGCAGGGATAACAGGCTCTGGATATCGCGGCTGTCGATTAGCCTGTTTCTGTGCGACGGCGGTCCCCTCGTTCGCCGTCCTCGCCGTCGTGGGCTGCAGCAGGGTCCGCTGCTCTGTTCCACAGGGGGAAACAAATCCGCGTCACCACCTGGAATAGACAGCGTGATGCTCATAGGCTCAGATACAGCCGGCCTCCTGTGATTGGATTTTTCTCGGTTGCCATGGCCGCGGCCCTGGCTGCGTGTGCGTTCTCGTGCCTCGGTGACGGCGGCTGGCGACAGGGATCCGGGGTGTGTTTGTGGGGAGTTCTCGCCTCTCCGCAAATGGCAAGCGGGTCGTCCGATACGACGGAGCCGAATCCGAAACCCACGCGCTGTCGGCTTACAGACGGCGAATGCTGGCTTACAGGATGTAGAATGTAGGATGTAGGATGTAGAATGCTAAAGACATTACATTACATTACATTAATGGAATTTGGCAGACGACGTACAGTTGGTGAGACTAAGCAGGAGACAATCCTCCCCTGGAGCAATGCGGGATTAAGGGCCTTGCTCAAGGGCCCGACGGCTGCGGGGATCATGTTGTGGCTACACCGGGGATCGAACCGCCGACCTCGCGGGTCCCATTCATGTACCTTAACCACAACGCTACAGGCCGCCCTGTGGGGTAGGGAGCGTGCCAGCGGGAGGTCTAACTACAGCTGCAGGTTAGCGCATCATAGCAACGTACCACAAGAAGTGCAGTTATGGGCTATAGGTCTAACAGTCGCAGGTTAGTAGCACAGCACTTCATAGCAGCATGCCGCCAGAAGTGTGCGGTTGTGGGCTATTTTGGGTCATGCGGTTGTTGGGTGTTTTCTGTATTTATCCGTGTAGATGGTGCTAATGGCTAATGAGGAGGAGGGTGTGAACGAGCTTGAGTTTACAGCTTCACAACTGCCCACCATACAAAACTGCCTTTGAATAATAAAAAATATATATATTTCTCGCAAGGCGCAGATATACCTAAAATTGCGCAGTGATTATCAGATATAATGCTTAAAAAATAAATGGCTCTTTTGGACAAGGTCATGCAGTAGGTCACAGGATGCAGGCGACTCTGGTTTTGGCTGCTGTCGGCCATCTTGCTCAGGCATGAAATCAGATCATTTACGGGAGGCCTTGCTTCTTTCAGAGTTGCAGGAGTGCCCAAACTTCCTGTGTGTCTCATAAAGCCAGGCTCACTTCCCCACTCTCTCGTTCCCTGGCGGTAAGTGGGACATATCGCCGTTGTGTGGCAGAAGGAAGAGGGATTTATCCCCCCGCAGCCACACAGCGAGGGCCCTGGCAGTGACCTGCCCAGAGGCGGCACCATAGAGCGCCGCGCGCGTGCCAGCTCGCCGCAGTCCTCCAACGGGCTTATTTTTAACACCTCCCGCTCGTCCTGCCCGCAGACCGGCTCTGCGTCTCGCCCCCAAAACCTCTCCTGCTCCGCGGGCTTCCTGGCCCGGCTCCCCCTCCGCTATTTATAACGCCTTCCCTGGAGTTTGATTGGCAGAGTCGCCGTGGTTACCGGCCGAGTGTCAGGCTCCGTCTTGTCGCACCTGGCGACTCGCGGCTCGCTACTCGCGAACCGATTGGCCGTACGAAACGCCCGGCGCTTTTGATTCGCTGGGGTTTTATGCATACCGACGCCTTTGATTGGCTGGGGTTTTGTGCATACCTACTCCTTTGCTTGGCTGGGGTTTTGTGCATACCGATGCCTTTGATTCGCTGGGGTTTTATGCATACCGACGCCTTTGATTGGCTGGGGTTTTGTGCATACCGACGCCTTTGATTCACTGGGGTTTTGTGCATACCGACGCCTTTGCTTGGCTGGGGTTTTGTGCATACCGATGCCTTTGATTCGCTGGGGTTTTATGCATACCGACGCCTTTGATTGGCTGGGGTTTTGTGCATACCGACGCCTTTGATTCGCTGGGGTTTTGTGCATACCGACGCCTTTGATTCGCTGGGGTTTTGTGCTTACCGACGCCTTTGATTCGCTGGGGTTTCGTGCATACCGACGCTTTTGATTCGCTGGGGTTTCGTGCATACCGACGCCTTCGATTGGCTGCGGTTTTGTGCGTACGGCATCTCTTTGCAGAGCGCTGTCTTCCCCCTCCGACAGCCACAGAGGAGCGGTGGCTGACGGAGAGAGGGCTGCGTGGGACACAGCCCCGCGTTCCGGCCTGGCGCGCGGTTTGACGGACGATGGGAGCGCGCACGGCCAGTAATCCGTCTCCGGGTTTGGGAGCAGGAGACGCTCCGCCCCACAGGCCCCGCTCTGCCCGCCGCGGGACACACAGGCATCAGCTTGTTTGTCCAAAGGCTGCGAGCGGGATCGTGGAGCGAGACTGCAATCCATCTGTTATACGGCTCCGTTCGGTCAGCTTCCTGTAGGCCGTTACATCATTTTATCTGTTTGTTTTTGGTTTCCGAAATGTATTGTCGACACAGGTGCCCGTGTTTTTAGCTTTTAAATGTTATTTGTTCATTTATTTCTTTATTTTACATTCTGCGCCACCTGTTCCCGCTCATTATAACAGAACGCTAATGAGCTCTCCGCTGACTCACCTGATGAATTTGTTTGGACAGATAATAAGAACTTTATTAAAAATAAAGTGAATAATTAGGCAGGCGGATAAGGTAGACGGTAGAGGAGGATCTGCCTTTGGATGGCGATTGTGTGAGCCACGAAATACACTGAAACCTGGGCTTGGCTTCACAGCATGTGTGTGCAGCTGACAGCTGTGGTGCTTTTTTTCCAAAGCAACTTACAGTTGATTAGACTAAACAATAAACAATCCCCCCTGGAGCTGTGCAGATCTTATCGTGGCTACACCGAGGCTTGAACCACCAACCTTCCGGGTCCCAGTCATGTACCTTTGCCACCAGGCTACTGCCCCACTTACCACCAGAACAACCACCTGCCATATTCTGGCCATAAATGCTATTCCTGGGCATGATGATGTCATCGCATAATCATTGTTTCATTGAACTCGGTTCATTGCTGCTCCATTTTAATTGGCTTAAGGTGTCTCTCCTCTTTTTATTATTGTCTCTCATTGAGTGAGGAGAGAACTTCAGCGGGTTACCCTACTCCGATTGGACCAGCAGGTCCCCCTACTCTGATTGGACCAGCGGGTTACCATACTCTGATTGGCCCAGCAGGTTCTCTTACTCTGATTGGTCCAGCAGGTTATACCTACTCTCTTTAAGAGCATCAGAGAGAAAAAAGTGCAAAGAGGCCTACATTTTTTTAATAAGATAAAAAACAGAGCGCTCAGCAGGCACTGCTAATGTGTGAACACTGTGGCCTGACTGCAGCATCCTTCTGAGGCCCAATCAGGGAGAAGAGCACATATGGAGAGCTTCACTGCCATATGTGCGCTGTGTTTTCTCTCATTGCCTGTCCTGGGTCAGTGGGTCACCCCTCACCAGCTATAAAACCCTGCTCCTAATTGCAAGAGAGCTGACAAGTGCTTAAAGCCAGTATTGCAGATTGACCAGATGTTTCAACATGAAAAGTCTGAGGTCTGACATTACTGACTCCAAACATACACACACAACGCACACACGCACACACACACACACACACACACACACACACACACACACACATACACACACACACAGGTACTCTCGTCCAACCACACGCCCTGCTGCAGTGGTCTCACCCCTCCCAAACTTTGTGTCTCCGCAGGAAATGACCTCTTCCTGGTGGCGGTGCATGAGCTGGGCCACGCCCTGGGCCTGGAACATTCCAACGACCCCACCGCCATCATGGCTCCGTTCTACCAGTACATGGACACGGAGAACTTCAAACTGCCTCACGACGACCTGCAGGGCATCCAGAAGATCTACGGTACGTCCGCGTGGCGGTGGGGCCAGGGGCCTGCGGTCGGGCCCCCGGGCAGTGAGCGGGGCCACAGGAGAGGCCTGTCGATCTGGAGTGGACGATGCAGGGGTGCACTATGAGGAACGATCTGTTTCGGGATTTTACACCAACTTCTGTTCTGAAGTATTTAAACAGACCAGTCATTATTTGATCTGATTTTTTTGATGTAGACTGTACATGCAGTTCTCGCACACACACACGTAGATACTCACCCTCGCACACACACACACACACACACACACACACAGCAGCCCTCAGTACAGAACCCCTGGGCTAACAGCTCAACTGTAGCTGACAGGTGTCGGTGTAGGTTTGTATACAGTAATGGTGCCGAGCGGGTTCCAGGTCTCCCGTTCCCTGAAGTGTGTTCCCGTCTCCAAACACCATTTCCAGCACATTCACACCCCCGTTCACAGATGAATCAGTGTGTCGTGCTCTCCCGCTACCAGGGCCATTAAGGTTATTAATGCTCCAGAGTGCCGTTTGGTGTGCGTCTCCCCCGGCGGGAGCAGGACTGTGTTTCAATGAGAATATGAAAGGCAGCGTTTGGCTGCATTCGCGGTATTGGAAATCATCTCTGTGCGTGCGCTGTATGCTTATGCCAACATTTACCAAGAGATTCGCCTTTTTTCCCAGCAATCTGAAAATGATTTCCAGTCAGACGGGCTCGTAAGATGATAATGGTGACGGAATTATGATGGGTTTTTTTTTTTTTCCTTTTCATACACTGATGCTGTTCTGAGTAGTATCATTCGTGGATATTTCAGCCAGCAGGAAATGAATCAGAAGGGTTTATGATGAAAGAGACCTGGAGGGCCTCAGGGGCCCCTACTTTTCTCCCCTACTCAGATACTGGCCCCTGGGTCACACGCACACACTCGTCCTCCTCTCTCCCCCTCTATCCCCCTCTCTCTCCCTCTCTCCCCCTCTCTATACTTCTCTACCGCTCTCCCCCTCTCCCCCTCTCTCCCTCTCCACTGCTCTCCCCCTCTATCCTCCTCTATCCTCCTCTCTCCACCTCTCTCTCTCTCTCTCTCCAGCTCTCTATACCTCTCCCCATCTCTTCCATCCTCTCCAGTAAAAGAGAGAGAGAGAGAAGAACAAAAGAGCAGTGTTGGAGAGAATGCGATGTGGGAGACATTTTGAGAGAATGGGAGAGGCTGAGTTTGAAGGGACGGAGGCTTTGTGGAAGATGTGGACAGAGAGCAGAATGGAGAAGCGAGAGAAAGAAAGAGTGCAGGAATCAGAGGCGCAGAGCTGGAGGGGGCGGGCGGGATGACCCCGGGGAGGGGGGCTCTGTTCTGGAAGATGGCGTTTTGTCCCCCCCCCCGTGAGCGCTCTGCCTCAGATCCCCGGGATGAGAGGCCAGGCTTCGATTGGTCCTCTTTCGTCTCAGCAAGAACCCCGAGATCAAGCTCCACTGCACAGCAAAACCACAAAAACATTCAGCACACAACACAGTCACTGCCGACAGCTTAGTGTACCCCATTCAGCACACAACCCAGTCACTGCCATTCATCACACAACACAGTCACTGCCAACAGCTCACTGTACCCCATTCAGTACACAACACAGTCACTGCCCACAGCTCACTATACACCATTCAGCACACAACACAGTCACTGCCATTCAGTACACAACACAGTCACTGCCGACAGCTCACTGTACCCCATTCAGTACACAACACAGTCACTGCCATTTAGCACACAACACAGTGACTGCCATTTAGCACACAACACAGTGACTGCCATTTAGCACACAACACAGTCACTGCCATTCAGCACACAACACAGTCACTGCCATTCAGTACACAACACAGTCACTGCCAACAGCTCACTGTACCCCATTCAGCACACAACACAGTCACTGTCATTCAGCACACAACACAGTGACTGCCATTTAGCACACAACACAGTCACTGCCAACAGCTCACTGTACCCCATTCAGTACACAACACAGTCACTGCAGACAGCTCACTGTACCCTGTACGTACGTTCAGAAAAGGGAACGTGATCGTAACTTTTAGTCGCAGCGACACAGGGAAACGTGTGTATTTATTTTTCACTCTCGCGCTGCATGCGGAAGGTGAATCTCTGTCGTGTAGCTCTGGCTGCTCTGTTTCAGGAGATTACGCACAGCCGCTGAGCAGAGAATGAGGTTGCGTGATGTGAAACCGCCAAAGGAAGAACAATCGCGCTAACATTAATCTTCCACTTGTATGTCAGAGGTTTACCCAAGAGGATTATCCATATATTATTTTGTTCATTCGATCAATGAGCCATTCATTCATCACGTCTGAGTACTGCAACCACATCAGAGGTGTGATAGATGCGTGGATGCACCACTGTGATTGGCTGTGGCAGCTGGGTGTCTGGTCTCCGATTGGTGGTAATCGCTGTTGATCGACTCGGTTTTTCTCTCGCTCTCTCTCTCTCTCGCTCTGTACATATATGAATGTAATTATTTTTTTAAGAAGAGGAATCAGTCTTGTCTTGTAATATGTAAAGCTTTTTTCCGTATTACAATAAGCCTTCCCAGTTTTACAGAGGCATACTGCGATCTGGATTATGATCCTTTGTGTGCCGTCGTTGACGGTGGGGTGGAATCCCTGGAAGAGCAGTTTCTCCGTCAGATAATGTCTGACATACAGCTGTAGGTGAATATGTAAATCACCGCCAGTGTTGCAGTGGCAATTAACTGCTTTCCGTACACAATTACCGACTTTTCTAAGTGTATTTACATTCTTTTTTTTTTTTAACCAGAATTAGCCCTCGAGCATGTGGATTATTTTAAAAAATAAATAAATAATGAATATGAGAACTGATGTTCACAGCAGCAGTCTTTGGGGCAAAGAAAGCCTTTGAAAACCCTGACGGTAAATTTTAAAGCTTTTAAAAAAAAAAAAAAGTGCTTATCTTACAGTGAACAGACAGTTGGACTCTGTAATGGGCTCCTGGAGTTATGCATTCCTGCATCGATTCTGATAACTCTCATAATCAGTCCTCTCTTCAGTGCCTCATTGATGAAGGATTTAATTTTATTCATCGGTTCATTCATTTCGTTATTTTTCTTGGGTTTGTGAATATTTCTGCTGGGCTTGTTATGAGATTCAGTTCCTTCTCTTCTTACCTACTCTTTGTGTTATCAAAGAGACGAAATATCAGACTTGGGTTGATTGTGTCAAGCTCAACAACTCCTGCCTCTGGCTGTGTGCGCTTCTTCTGCCTACCCTTACGGTACGCGCAGTGACACCCTTCAGCCGCCGTCTCCGAAACCCCGTTCGTGTCTTTGCGGTCTTGAGGGCGTTCTCCTACCCGCCTGCTGACTATCTCGCTCAATCAAAGGTCTTTGTGTCTGCCTGGTATTCATAGCTCCGCAGGTTTATGAGCCTTACCGAGCCCCTGTGCCGAAAGCGTTAATTCAGCTGTAATGAGCCTTTATAGAAGTCATACTGGATCAGTGTAAAAATAAGACTGTCAGAGTTGATCTCATGCTGTGAATTTGTCTTTGTACTGTAACTGGTGAAGTAACCTTGTTCTCATAGAGCCATCATAGGTTATGAGGTAGATTGGCAGGGCTCTCTTCTCACTTATGTATTCACCTTCCGTTTTGTCTTTTTTTTTTTTTGGTCTCTCCAGGCCCCCCAGACAGGGCCCCCCAGCCCACCCGGCCCCTGCCCACGGCCCCGCCCCCTCGCTCCCCGCCCGCGGACCCCCGAAAACACGACCGGCAGACGCGGCCCCCTCGCCTCCCCGCGGGGGACCGGCCGTCCCACCCCAACGCCAAGCCCAACATCTGCGACGGGGGCTTCAACACGCTGGCCATCCTGCGCCGGGAGATGTTCGTCTTCAAGGTACGCCGCGCGCCGAACAACGCTGAACGACACTGAACGCTGAACAACACTGAACAACACTGAACGCTGAACAACACAGCTCCATTACAGAGGGCTTCTGCAGTGTCTATTTCATGTGCGGTGCTTATTGCGTACTTATAATGTTGCCATATTTTGATCTACTGTAGTAGAGTCTTTCCAAACCCCCGAACCTGCCCCTGAAAAGCCTGGCTGGTTTTCGCCATTATTCACTGCTGAATTGATCTGTTTAAACGCGGAGAGAGCAAGAATACTCTGGAGCAAAGGCAGCACAACACACAGAAACAAATAATGAGGGAGAGAGAGAGAGAGGGAGGGAGAGAGAGGGGGAGAGAGAGAAAGAGAGAGGTTCATGTAGGGGTCGATTAAGGATCAGAGAGGAAGTGGTGTAAGAGATTTTACAGCCTGCAATTCAGGCTTTTGTAAAATAGGCTGACAGAAATGAGCAACCGGTGTTTCTGTGTGTCTGTGTGTGTGTGTGCGCGTGTGTGTCTGCGTGTGCGTGTTTGAGCTTTTTAGTTCCACCATTTAATTGGGGCCACGCAGTAATGAAATTGGAAGGGATCAGAAAAAAGAGAAAATGTCCTGTGCTTAATTAAAACCGTTTGTCTCTTTCGCCCATTTCTTCCGCGGCCGATCCAATCGTATTTTAGGAGATTTAATTGGGAGTGTGAGACTGTGTTCGGGGATCAAAGGCGAGCATCCGTGGTCTTCCACGCTCTTGTTGTGCTCTGTGACTTTGCAAGGAGAGAATTTTACAAATATTCTGTTGAGCAGCCAGTACCATCACGAGGCCATCGCCTAAAGCCACAAAGCCAAGATGCTTCTGCCGCTCTCTCTCTCTCTCTCTTTATTTCCCTCACCATCTCATTCCTCTCTCTCTCTCTTTCTGTCCTCCCTCCTCCCCCTCCTTTTTCTCTCAACCTCATTCTTCTTCCATGTGTCTCTTTCTCCCCGTCTCTCTTTTCCACCGTATTGCTTCCCATCCCTCTCTCTCTTGTTAGCTGGACCACCTGCCCCTCCCCCCTGTGTTTGTCTCTGTACTGTGTGTGGGGGGGGGGGGGGGGGGTGTACAGGGTACTAGGGTGTCTGCTGCAGTTCTGTTCTATTTTGGGTTTCTTTTGGGCATGTGGGCACCCCTCTAGCCCGACACCGCCACACACCTGCCGCTTAATTCTGCCGCCCCACTTCTGTTCGACTCAGATGCCCGTTGCTCCATTGCTGTCGCCATTGTGAGCTCCTTTGCTGCGGCATTAGCGCTAGCTTAGCCGCTAACCTCAGTTACGCGCGATACGATGCCGTTCCGCGTACTTATCACCCTGCTTCTCTGTGGCGATTCATTATAAAGCTCCTATTTTAGCACCCCTCTGCTGCGAACAGGCTTGTCAACACCTTGGCTCAATGTGTTGGTGCGTATGTGTGTGTGTGTGTGTGCGCGTGTATATGTGTGTGTTTGTGTGTGTGTGTATGTGTATGTGTGTGTATATGTGCGTATGTGTGTGTGTATATGTGTGTATGTGTGTGCTGTGTTCTGTTCCTTTGTGAAGGCCCTCTGCTGTAAAAAGGGAAATGTGGTCACCGTCTGTACACAGGAACGGCGTCTGTACACAGGAACAGCGTCTGTACACAGGAACAGCGTCTGTACACAGGAACGGCATCTGTACACAGGAACGGCGTCTGCA
>NC_083768.1:13800481-13832981 GCF_963514075.1 Conger conger
GAGAGAGAGAGAAGCAGCTTGGCTTTGTGGCTTTAGGCGATGGCCTCGTGATGGTAGTGGCTGCTCAACAGAATATTTGTAAGATTCTCTCCTTGCAAAGTCACAGAGCACAACAAGAGCGTGACAGACCACGAATGCTCGCCTTTGATCCCCGAACACAGTCTCACACTCCCAATTAAATCTCCTAAAATATGAATGGGCAAAAGAGACAAACAGTTTTAATTAAGCACAGGACATTCTCTCTTTTTCTCAGAGAGCCATGTCATATCATGGCTCCTATAGTAGGCTCCATCTTTTGATCAAAACCGCTTCAAATTTCACACAGCTATGCAGGTGTCCCATCTCTGCAACAGCATCACTATAAAGAGCAGTGAACGCCTGTCTCGCCTGCTCCAACGCATGATGGAGAAGCACATCGGACCCAAACCACAGATTAAAGAAAAGAGGTTGAGTCCGGAGAGTCATATTTGTATTTCCTTTTAAAAGAATGAATTCAAAACAAAAGCAGGCGTTTTGATCTACCAGCACAATATCTTCACTGTGCTCATTGTGCTTTTTCTTTTCTTTTTTCTTTTAACTGCCGAATTGTTTACTCAAAAAGAAAGGCTAAGGATAACACCCTCACCCTCTGTGATGCCCTTGTGGAAAGCCCTGGCATTGATGGATGATTAGATATCCATGAGCAGGACGATTAGCCCCAGGCAGAAACCAGTCCTCCACGCACACTTTCCTGCTCACTCTCCTGCTCCTCCTCACTCTCCTAGCCGACCTGGGTCAAAAACATAGTTGTTTCGGATTCAAATACTTCTCTTTGCTTTACTGACCTTGCCTGATGTATTGAAACCTATGAAATACTGTGGAAAACTGCAAACCGTGGCTTCCAGTCAAGATCAGCCGAGCATAGAAAAGTATTTGAATCCAAAAAATAAGGTCTTTCACCCAGGCCTGTCTCATACTCACTTGCCTTCTCCTCCTCACTCTCCTGCTCCTGTTTAAAATCACCAGTGACGGAATGAGTGCTTTTCCACCCCATTTGCCTGCCTCTTAGAAAGACTTCCCGTCGTGATGGGACGTGGGTTACGTTGGCAGATAGGCCACATGCTGAAATGTGAGGATGGAATTAAAAAGCTTTGTCTTCCATCTGTTTTTCTAGACCTTGTTCGAGATCCTTCCAGCTAAAGCAACTTAGGCCCTCTGATTTCAGTGCTTTAGTGACTTTTGGCATTTGCTGTGTGGGCACAGTGTGATGTGTTTTTCTGTCAAGGTCGGATATACAGTAATGCAATATTGTATAAAAAAATTATACAGTTTGCCCTTAACTGCAAATAACACTCAATGATGTTAATTAAGCACTTGAGTTCTGAAGCGCACTGAAAAACACTATGACCCTCGAGGATTTAAGTTGTCTGTACGAAGCACATCATCACATCAAAAGGATCAAACGTACCCAGAAGTCTTAGGGTCAGCTCTGTAGAAACTCTGCAAAAACACGGGAGCAGGCCTGGTGTTTCAGTCACCCGACCCCCCACCCCCACCCCCGCTCCATCGCGCACAACAGCAGTTTTCAGGCGGCTCAGGTAACTGCGATATTGTGACATTTAGAAATGGCTGTTTAAAAGGCACGGAGCATCGGTGCCTATCACTGGAGATAGCTGCCGGTTATTTCTGGGGATGAAACGCGCACAGCGGAGCTGCCTGTGAAATTGGCTTCGGTTTTCCGGAAACAACGGTTCTCCGAAAGGAACGGGAGCCCGCTCGTTCGGGGGTGAATGGCAGCCGTAATCGTAGGCAAGGGGCTGCGGAGGCCGTGCCGTTCCGCTTTGACACGTTGTCTGTTTCTGGGGCCCTGATGAGCCTCATGCATTTCTGATGCCTCAGTGGAAAGGCAATTGGAATGGAATCTATTCGGGACTCATTTAAAGTCCTTTCATGGTGTGACAGTTGTTGTGGCTGTGTTTTTTTTTTCTTTTTTACAGAGAATAGATGCCATTCCAATGGCTCCCCCCCCCCAACCCATTTCAGATCATTATCAAGGTCCTCTTTCCCTGTCTGTCCTGCTTGCCCCCACCCTCACAGCTGGTTTCTCTTTGTGTGATAAATAAACGGGGGTTGGAGAGGCTCTGTGGTCTGAACCGGGTTGTTGTGGCTGTGCTTTGCAGAGAGCAGGTTTTGGGTGTCTCAGAGCTGGTTTCTCTTTGCGTGATAAATAAATGGGGGTTGGAGAGGCCCTGTGGTCTAAACCGGGTTGTTGTGGCTGTGCTTTGCAGGGAGCAGGTTTTGGGTGTCTCAGAGCTGGTTTCTCTTTGCGTGATAAATAAATGGGGGTTGGAGAGGTCCTGTGGTCTAAACCGGGTTGTTGTGGCTGTGCTTTGCAGGGAGAAGGTTTTGGGCATCTCAGAGCTCGTTTCTCTTTGTGTGATATATAAACGGGGGTTGGAGAGACCCTGTGGTCTAAACCGGGTTGTTGTGGCTGTGCTTTGCAGGGAGCAGGTTTTGGGTGTTCAAAGACACCACGCTGCAGCCCACCTACCCCCAGGACATCTCCATGTTCGGGAGCGGAATGCCGACGCAGAGCATCGAGACCGCCGTGTGGTGGGAGGACGTGGCCAAGACCTACTTCTTCAAAGGGGACTGGTGAGTCCTGGCTTGGCCAATCCCCATCCTCCAGCCTCCCGCTGGCTCCTCCCTTCTGTCTGACCTCACCGATGACATCACCGCACTGCATTTAGTTGTGCATGATGACATCACTGTGCTGCGTGTGTTTGCGGTTGATGACATCACTGTGCTGCATGTGTTTGTGGATGATGGCATCACTGAGCTGCGTGTGTTTGTGAATGATGACATCACTGTGCTATGTGTGTTTGTGGATGATGGCATTGCTTTGTGTGTGCATTCAGCCGATGGCAACACTGGATTGCGTGTGCTTGTGGATGATGATATCAGTTTCCTTTGTTTAGTGTTATTTCAGTTCTTTAGGGGGGCTGTTTTCAGAGAGCTGTTTTTGGATTTTATTCCAAATTCTTAATTTTTCCATTATTCAATTATACGCCAACACCCGCTCGCCTGCAGACGAGACCACAGCACAATTTCAGTGTGTAAATGATGGCGATAATGAAATCATTAAGAGCACAAGTTGCCATGACATCTGCGTGCGCTCATGCAAGATGATCTCACTGCTCTGTGTGTGTGGGGGATGATGTCACCCTTGTGTGTGCTGTTGAGGATGACAGCCCCACACTGCTTATCGCCCATATTTTCACTCCTGTTAGCAGAGGATATTAAGCACACAGTCGAGGATATTAAAGTGTCAGTATTTGATTCCTTTTTATGATGGCGTTTTTGTAGCAATATCAGTTCAGTGTTTGCATTCTGTAATTACTCCACTGTATGCTATTTTCCACTGGTGGTGTCAGGTGAGATTATACAAACTGCCCAAGTACTCAAATACTCAAATGCATACTTTAAGGTTATAGAGTTTATATTTATAATTAAGTTTGATATGTTGCTCAGTATTACCGTGTGAGATGGCAGTCTTATTTCTCCAAAATACGTTGCTGCTGGATAAAAATAAAGAGCCCTTGTTTTACAAATAATAGCGTGTGAGTGTGAGAGTTGCCAAAACTGAAACATAGACGCAAAACTGAAGGATAGACGCCTTAATTGTACTTTTTTTCTTCTTCTGGGGTTTTGTAGGTACTGGAGGTACAACGAGGACATGAGGACCATGGACCCGGGGTACCCCAAACCCATCACCGTGTGGAAGGGGGTCCCCGACTCTCCTCAAGGGGCTTTCGTGGACAAAGCCAACGGTACGAAACTCAAAACTCACGCCGAGAAATCACCCCCGGACCGTGGGGAAAAGGGGACATTAACCACACATTTTATGTACTCTTTGTTTCCTTGCGTAGTTTCCCATCGCGCTCACATTAATCTAAACTGGAAGCCTCGTTTATTTTAAGGCACGCTGAATAGCTGTATTATACGGCACTGTAGGACATCGCTCTAATCACCAAGAAGCTAAAGCTCAACAATCACAATTATTGACTAATTTACATACACCGATAACTGTCGACTTTATAGCCCATAAATATGGGTTATAGTCATTACTTCCTCAAGTCATGAATGCCAGATTGGGTATGACCCTGCATTTTTTTTGCTGAGGTTAGTTCATTAATTAATTGAGTGTTTAAACGAAATTCGCAAGGGGAACAGAGTGTACTAGGTCAGACAGATTGTCAGGAAGTGGACATTGAGGCCCGTTCTCAGGGGCCAATCTGGCGTCCTTGAGGGAGACGGAACAGCGGGCGTGGTCTGCGGGGCCGGAGAGGCGCTCCCATTGGACGGCGCCGGTCACGGGGGGAGGATGAGGAGACGGGTGTTTGAGGGCAGGGGCGTTGACGTCCCCCCTGGCGGTGGAGACGGACAGGTGGAGAGAGGCGGGGCGTCGCGTGCTTTCTCTCGTCCCCCCCGGGCGCGCTGAGATCACGGTTTTGGCGGCGGTCGCGGTCATCCGTGCGTGAAGGGTGGCGGGGTGTTGCCAGGCGACCACGTGTCCGGTTTAAACGTGCGTTGCTGCCGGTCCAGACGGTGTCGCTGTCCGTAGCCGCTCCGTCACCGTTACCTTCATTCACACCGCCGAAAGATGTGTTTTAATACAGGCGTCGGTTTGAGAGAAATATATACACGCACTCACACACACACACTTTTATGTGCGCAACACATTTACATAAGAGCAGAGCATTAAAAACATCTCAGAGTAAATTACATTATATTACATTATACGGGGACAAGCATTGAAATTATGGACAGGCACCGGTAAAAGCACTGGAAATTTGCATAAACTATAAATATTATTCGCCTGTATAATGCATCAGCTTACTGTTTTACACACTGTATCAATGTCATCCATCCATTTCATCATAATTGGTAAATAAATAAAAAAAAGGAAAAATGTTAATGGCGGACGTAGCTAAGCGGAGTGAAGATTCTGACTGCGGCTTTGTTCGTTTCCCCCCCCCCCCGATACCCCTGCAGGTTTCACGTACTTCTACAAGGGCAAAGAGTACTGGAAGTTCAACAACCAGAAGCTGCGCGTGGAGCCGGGCTACCCCCGGTCCATCCTGAAGGACTTCATGGGCTGCGACGAGTTCCAGGACCCCGAGCGGGACTGGAGGCCGGCCGAGGAGGACGTGGACATCGTCATCAAGCTGGACAACACGGCGGGCACGGTGAAGGCCGTGGCCATCGTCATCCCCTGCATCCTGGCGCTGTGTCTGCTGGTGCTGGTGTACACGGTGCTCCAGTTCAGACGCATGGGCACCTCCCAGCACCTGCTCTACTGCAAACGCTCCATGCAGGAGTGGGTCTGAGCTCACCTCCCCCCCCCCCTCCTCCTCCTCCCCAAATACAACCAGGCCTCGCGGACTGCGGGCGTGTTCCGTCTTGACCTCTCACCCTACACCCCCCACCCCCCCACCCCACCCCCCATCTCCGTTTTGAAAGGAGGGGTTGCGCTGGCATTTGTCTCTGCCTCCTCACCCCCCCAAAACACCCCCTTCCCCTCCAAGATGGGAGAGGGTAATTAGTAATTACCCCCCCTTCCCGAATGGTGGGCAGTGCAGCTGTGCAGGGGGGAATGGGGTAAGGGTTGAACAACGCACTGTGGCGTCCCGCCCCATTGACGTGTGAGGACTTCCTGTCAGCTGGACGAAGCCTTCCAGCACCCGGGTCTTGTGCTTGTGCACGTTCAAAAACGCGCTAGCTAAAAGTGCTAGTTAGCAATTATTAACCAATTATTTAATCATTCCTTTGTCCATTAGTTGTTTTATTTTTCACCCTGTTATTAATCTTACTTCTTTAGATTCATATACCCTAACCAAATAATTCATTCCTCTCCAAAGAAGATTTTATTATTTTGTATGTTTTTAATTTAGATTCATTGATTGCCGTCTCATTCTTTCCGCTCTTGATCCTTTGCGGTGATTGGGGTCAAGGACTTTGACTGTTCTGTCAGTCTGTCTCAATACAGGGGCCAAAGTTCTCTGCAATATATTTTTTTAGCCGCCTTAATTATTGATTGTGTTTTTT
Source organism: Conger conger (assembly GCF_963514075.1). Taxonomy (NCBI): domain Eukaryota; kingdom Metazoa; phylum Chordata; class Actinopteri; order Anguilliformes; family Congridae; genus Conger; species Conger conger. The sequence goes on from NC_083768.1 coordinate 13,806,569, forward strand.
ATTTATCTCTCTTCTCGTTTTGCCGCTTCGTCTTTTTCTTCCGGTGAGCCGGTGCGGTTGGACAGGCGCTGAATGTGGCTGTGTCCCTTCCGTAGAGGCTGATTCATAGACGCTGTTTGGTGAAATATGCCGAGGGCCACAGCGGCCTAGCCGGACAAGGCTAGCCAGGCAGCGTTCGGAGTGAAATAAAACAGACTGAGATGGAGAGATGTGCTCCGTGTGTGAATCATGCCCGGTGACTATGTTACATCATTGCGTACATCTGCTGCCTGCTGGAATGTCGGTGGAAATAAGAGAAATATGAAACGCTTTGTGAACGGACATATGTGCCCACCCTCCCTCACCCCGAGAGCTAACTCTCCATCAAAGCATCGCTTAAAACCCCACATCACCAGGATTCGTGCCATTTCGTGTCTTTACAGGACGTCTTTTTTTTGTTTTTTTGTTTTATTTATTATTTTTTATCTGAGTCACCCAGACAGGGTATGTCTCGGTGGTGACTCTTGTTCTGGGGCTGGGAGTTGCAGTGAAGTCTTTCCACTTCAGTGCTCACTAGCTTCCTGTTCCACCTGGACCTGACCTGACTTCACCTACTATATCAAAAACTGAAAACGACTACAAAAACAAAACAAACAAGGACAAAAAAACAGGTTAACAGCAAAAATAAAGAAGAGGATGGGAAACGTTTTCAAAGCGTCTGAAGCGTTGGTGTTTGGAGCTGAGGCTGTGTCGAGCGGCCTTGGACTAGACTCGACTCCGAGGTGGGCGGGGACCGAGCGAGGATGGGAATGGTGTTTCCAGAACCTTCCACGCTCCTCTCTCGTGTTTGGCCCTCTTTCTCCGTTTGTTTCCTGGTACGGTTAAAAGACAGTCGCCACGAAACCTCGGTCAGCCTTCTGACCGGCAGGTTGGATTGTTTCACGAAGCGTGGAGCATGGTGCTGAGGAGGGACCCATGACACCCTCGCTCTCTTGCGCTTTGCCCTGGACCCTGTGGGGCTTTCTGGGGTAGGACAGGAGATCCCTGCCTCTCCTGCCGTCCTGGTTTGTGTGAGAGCTATCTGACTCGCTATATCCATCTCCTCTTATGCTTTGGCAGCGTCATCTGAACAATGTGTGTGTGTGTGTGTGTGTGTGTGTAAGTGTGCGTGTGTGTAAGTGTGCGTGTGTGTGTTCCTGTAAGAGATTCAGCTCAAGGGGCCATCGGTCAGAAATGGATCGACGCCGTTTCCATCAGCACACGACTAAAAAAATGCCTTGAACCTCGTTCTCATGTTGTATCATATGTATGTTCTGTAGTGAGCGCGAGCACTTATCAGTCACATTTAACATTAACCGTGAACATGTGGGAGCGGGTTTTTCTGCCGGGCTCTCTGACCTTTTGGTAGAGTGAGCTGTACGATATTATCCTCAGCGCTCCGGTGAAGGGGCTGCTTTCTAGGGAAATGAAAAGATGAATAAACCTATCTTTTGCCGGTCTTCTCTCACCTGATGAATACGAGACAAGTCGCTCAGTGCGCGCACTAAAGCAAGGGGAATGGATTTTGTTCTATGTGTATTAATATTTCTTCTGGCTTGTAGTTTTTTTTTCGTTTTTTTTTTTCTCGTTGACAGTTCAGGGATTGTGTCAATGCAGCTGAATAGTACATAACATCCTTTGCACCTTGATTGGCAGTTATTTCATCATGAATTTGAAGGAAAGGTTCAGGGATTTTCCACACTTTTTTTCTCCCTAATCAGTACCTGAACGCTGCTGAGTTTTCACTGCTATCAAAAGGCCAGAGAGCTTCTAGGTCACAGTCCCACCAGAGTGGGATTGACAGTTGGGATATTTAAAGAAGGGTTTTAATGTTTACAAATTGAAATTGCTCATGTACCTTGGGAATGCTGTGGACTGTCAGTTTTTTTTTTTTGTAGCACAACATCACAGTCTTGAATTCCTTTCTCTTAACCCCTCCCCAAAATCCCCCCAAAAGAGAATCATATCAGTCAGAGAGTGAAGGACTGTGCATGTTTGTTGCTTCATATTTTTCGTTATCATTTTGGAGTTGGGACATGATCTCTCGCTCCTTGTTTTTAATGTCTTAATTTTCTGTGGTTTTGTTCCTTTGGGGGACTGATAAAGAGCTTTTATACTGATTATTATTATGATTGTTTTTTTTTTTGTTTTTTGTTTTTTTCATTTTCTGTGCCCGGCGTTAGTGTCTTGTTGCGTTGTATTGAAAAAGAGCCATCTTGTGGATCAATAAATGGATCTAAATATGCTGAAGGGGGTTTCTGGCGTGGTCACTCCAGTGCTACATGCACACGTATGAGCCCGGTCAAGATGATCACATACATATCGTATTCTCGTGTGTGTGTGTGTGTGTGTGTGTGCGTGTGTGCGTGTGTGTGTGTGTAGGGAGGGCGGGTGCATGCATGTGCTCTGTTTGAGGTATTCAAACAGAAGCTAATACATTCTGGGGCTGAAGAGTTTGACATTGTTAATATTTGATTCATTATTGGATGGCTTTCATGTTCATCCAGGCATAGAAATGTTTGATCGTCAAAATTGCACTGGAGACACATTTTTAATGTGCTACCTAATAATTTACTTGAAAAGCACCTTTTCAGAACAATTTTCAATAACCGACTGTAGTTTATTTAAAATGAACCTGAAAGTTATGTTTCATTTCCATTGAAATAAATTCTTAAAATGTTTGAAGGTGGACTACAAAGGAAAAGTTTCAAGTTGTCCATATTAGACATACATCAAATTAGTGCACAAGGCTGCTTTGTAGGCTACAGCCAATAATATTGTGAAGATCCATGCCAATTACCAAGAATTAATCGTGTCAAAATTTTCATTCATTTTATTTTTCATTCTGACATGACATGGTTTGCTCTGCCATTTTCAATTCAATTGTATTTGTATCACAGCAGACTGTCCCAAAGACACTTTACACGGTAACAGAAGGGAAGAAAAATGGGAAATATAAGCCCTAAGCCCCCAAATAGCATATGAGATCAACGACTCCCTAGTAGGAGAAAAACCCTCAAACAGTGGCATGAAAAAACTCTGCGATGGGAAGAAATCTCGAGAGTAACCTGGCTATAGGGGGATACCCATCCCCGCTGGCCTATAGGTTGAAATGGTAACAGTTCAGGTATTAAACTAGCTGGTAATCTTGAAATTCCACATGGATGGATGTAGAGTATGCAGTTCAGAGGAGAGGGGGATGAATATGTAGCTCCAGGATGTGTGGAAGTGTGGGTATTTACCATTGTTATGTGCTAGTTTCAAGATGAGTAGACACGATCATGTTGGCATCACTTGACTTCTGGCATCAAATCGACCAATCACTTGCGACATCTCCCGAACAAGAAATTAGCAACACTGGCTATGTGAAGGCTGCCTTTTCCTTTCCGGCATTGTTTACTTTTGTCTCATTGTCTTGAGAAGGCAAGTTGATCGAATGTTTAAAAAAGCGCGATATGCAGAAAACGGCACTCTCCTGCATGCCTTCCAGTGCAAGCGGCAAAAGCACTTGTGGCGTCGTAGTGATTTAGGAATAGCCTTTCTCCTTTCGTTTCCCTAGCGCCTCTCACCTCCGTAATTGGGGTCCTCACGCTGTTTTTACTCATTTCGAGCGCCGTCAATGGGATGTTTAATGGGACCGCCATTAACGCAGCAGCGGTGGGCGGGAAGGAAAGGCGAAGTGAAGTGGATGAATGGAAGCGCAGTCACGCGAGACGTTGACATAAACACCATACGGCTTTGTGCCATTTGTGTCGCCCTTTTACACAGGGACGTCTGCAAACGACACAGTGCGTTGTCTCCAAAATAAAACTCGCAATCAAATCCAAGCTGTGAACATCGCAAATTATGAATATCAGGCGTAGAAAAAGCTTTGGGTTTTTTTTGCAGCTTAATTATAATTTAAGACTTGACAACATCACACAAATAAAGAGTAAGTCAATTCACAGGCTCTGTCGCGGCCTGGCTAATAACTGTCTCTGTTCAATAAACTGCGATGCATTTCAGAAAACTGAAATAATACCATAAACATCAAACCAAAACAAGAAGATGACTCCAAATGCATTGATAGATAGATTTGATATATATATATATATATATATATATATATATATATATATATATATATATATATATATATATATATATATATATATATATATATAAATAAATATTCTAAATAAACCCTTCTGAATAAATAATAGAAGTAATTGAGCCCAGATCCCATCTTACTGTCAGACCAAGAATCCAGAATATTGTGGGATTGGAAGGACCGGGGGCAGTTTCGGACAGGGACGACTAGGTATCAGGGGAGATTGTGGATCATGAATGATCGATATGGATGCCATTGGGAGGGATCACGCATCATTGCATCTGCCACGCAAACAGACATTTGAAGGCGCAAGGATATTCCATTTGCCTAATTCACATTTTCCCCATTCCCCCTGCTGCTTCAGCTCCTTTTCTCACTTCCCTCCCCTCCTCCCCTGTTGGGGCGGTGCTGGGAGCGAGAAAGGGAGCGGGGCTACGCAGAAGTAGGTGAAAAATAAACGATTGGAAAGTGCCAGCAGAAACATGGCAGAGGAGGAATTAGAAAGTGTGGGAGGAAGAGATAAGGTTGAGGTAGAGGGAGGGACATGCAAGGTGACCTGTGGGAGCCTCGCTCCGTTCCAGGACTGCACGCCTCGATAAAACATTTTAACGGAACGTCCCATTTCCACACGGATGGGCATAGCATCATCAGGTCCAAATTAACTTTATAGAAGTTCACTAAAGTAATCTGTGAAGTGATGTCGAAAAATGATCCACCGGTTAGAGCATACTCCTTTTGTAGATGTGTATCCCTCATCCTGGAAGATTCTGCCCAAAGTAGCCAAACCCACTCTCGATATAATTATTCAAGCAGGTCAGCCAAATAAGTCGCAGTGGACAGCTGGGTTAGAGGTTAGACAGCTGTTTCAGGTAAGGAACACTGCAAAGAAGATATCTAGGCAACCGCAACTTATAAAAATAAATACATTTAAAAAAAGAAGATATTTTAAACCAGAGAAGGGGTCAATAAATTACAATAACAATAGGATGAGCGTGGAGTTTCCCTTTAAGCAAACTCACCAGAGGGCTGAGATCCAAGCTGGTGCAACTTCAACCAATCAGAAACCGCTATTCTGTTTTTAATCTCAGCGCTGTTGCATTTTGACCAATCCGAAAGGATAGTTATGAAGCTTTTATTACATAGCTTTTATTTGATTTTATAGTGCAAGTGATGTAATCCATTTATTCATATTGACATTTTACAAAAGCGTCTCAGGTTAAGTGACCTTTACAGGAAACCCCATGTTATCAGTTCAGTTCCTTGCACCTTATGTTACACTTGTTATATCAATTGATTTAAAAGAGCAAAATGTATCTTATAGATAACTGGATATTCCAGAAGTAAGAGAGGTATGCATCACGTCTATGTGCAATGTAGAACATACAAATAAAGTGAATTTTAAAAGTTTGACCTTGAACAGACCGTGAACAGAACCTTGTATTTTCCTTTGTGAGATGAAATGTGGGATCTTTGGCAGTGTTTGTGTGTTTCTACTTCACATGTGAAAATAAACCAACTGAGCCAATTTAATTGTATTTTACAGATTTATATGTGTTTTGGAGGTATTTTGTGTGTTTTAACAAGATACAATTGACTCTGTTTTTCCCGGTATATTTTTGGTAATCTAATCTGTAAAGTAAACATGCTCCAGACATGCTCCCAACCCCCACCTCCACTCCCTGGCCACTTCGGTTCTTCAGCGGTTGATGGAGGAAACATGGATACGGGAAACGTTCCGTTTATTTGCCGAAGTAGTGCAGTGGAAGCCTGGGATTGTTTGCTTTCCCATTCCTCCGTGTTTATCCACATTTGGATAATTGGGTCTGCCCTCGAGTCCCACTTTACAGCCGCCTGTTGCCACGTCGACTGTCTCGTCTCCTTAAAAGGTCTGAGGACACGGCAGCTACTGGAACAGCGGTAACGAGGATCGTGGGTATTCAGTGGAGCGAGGTGTGGATGCAGGATGGAGCAGAAGGTTATAAGGAGTCTCAAGCCACAAATCTCTCCATTACATTACATTACATTATTGCATTTGACAGACGCTCTTATCCAGAGCGACGTACAGTTGATTAGACTAAGCAGGAGACAATCCTCCCCTGGAGCAGGGTTAAGGGCCTTGCTCAAGGGCCCAACGGCTGTGCGGATCTTATTGTGGCTGCCCTGGGATTAGAACCACCGACCTTGCGTCTCCCAGTCATTTACCTTAACCACTACGCTACAGGCCGCCCCTCTACACTGTAGGAAGTGTAGAGGTGTGAGATGCTTAGCAGGAAATGACACCGCACCCATGTGAAAACTCTCTGTGCTTAGAGTAGTGTGTCTACGAGATGCTGTTTTCTATCTTTAGAAAAACAAAACAAACAAAAAAAATCCATGGAAGAGGGTTTAAACTAAACTCATTTTATTGATCTGAATATGCTATTGCTTTTGTTTTGCTTTGTTGCTGGTGGCTTATTGAGTAATTGTGATGACCTAAATCAATGACACGGGAGACAGCGGACTGATTAGCCAGCAGAGCAGCTTTTTCCTGTCAAAGCTAATTGGCGTTGAGGATTGAGACGAAACGGAGCCCATGTACTTTTTAATGGGGTTCTCTGCACACCCCTGCTCGGGTTTACCGGTCCCTGCCTCCCGTGACTCAGGGGTAATCAAATAGCATCTGTTTAATTAAACCTGCATCACTAGAGACAGTGGGCTTTTCAGCGCGCACCGACCCCAGCCACAGATGAGATGTCACTCTCCACATGAAAGCCACACATCCAACAGCTGACCTTTTCCACAAAGATTCTGTTTCCCCGACTCGATGGTGTAGATTTAGTCAACATTGCTCTTTAACATTCTCACAATAAAACAAAGGTGTTATTATAATTTTTTTTCTCTGTCCCTCCACAAAGTTACTTTCCGTGATAAGTGTGTCTGAAAAAAAACACAAAAAACTTTTCAGTCTTTTGGCTGGAAGTAAGTAAATGTACACCTAGCCTACAGATTCTTGTGTTAATCCTGCAAAAGTACTACTACTGTACCTTTGCTTATTACTAAATTATTTATACTCTTTTAGTATTATTTATTCTGTCGGGCAAAGGATGACAAAGACCTTCCTTCGCTTCACAGGCCAACCCAGACACAAAGCTTGGCAAAGAGAGGTGTGCAAGTCTGACTGTCAAAATATGTAAGCATTTCTCTGCCAAATAAACAATTTTAGGAATCATAGAAAATTGTAGATGCTTTGCAAATGACCTCACTCCTTCATATGACATTATCCCTGTAGTGGAACCACCATGTTTGGTTCTGGCGGTAACTAGCTAAAGACAGACTACTGTCAGCATCCGCAATATGCATTAAAACATCCATCCATCCATCCATCCATCCATCCACCAATGCATCATCCATCTGTCACCCATGCATCCATTTCCTGCACTTACTCCTGGTCAGGTGACAGGGGAAGCTGGAACATATCCCAGCATGCAGTGGACAAGAGGCAGGAACACACCCTGGACAGGTCGGCAATCCATAACAGGGCCCACACACCACTCACTCATACACTCATTCCTATGGGCAATTTAGAGACTCCAATTAGCCTACTGCATGTTTTTGACAGTGGGAGGAAAGTGGAGTACCCAGAGCAAACCCACACGGACATGGGGGAGAACATGCAAACTCCACACAGAAAGGCCCTCTGTCGCAAGCTTTAAAATCCATTTGTATACATTTGTATTTATTAGTTTTAGCTGGCATGTTTGGGTTTGCATACTGTATTGTGGGTGCGATGACTGAAAGAAGATTAGTATTAAGGGGCAATATAGTTATGTATCAGCACTAAACACGACGCATCTCCCTGGACATGGACTGTATCTGCTTACCAGGAAAATGGTTTCATCAAATTCAAGGGGACAATGCTTTCAGCAGTCCTTGGTAATAAAATTACAATGCCAAATCACTGTTTTGAATATAGTGGCACTTAATATTACATCATTATCTCACGAAGGGCATTACAAGTGTGGCAACAGCATCGCAATAACTCCCTATTTAATACAGAGCTCAAATCTAATCTTTGGCGGCGCCTCGCTCTCTAATCACCAGCAATTACCAGAACACGGCGGAGTCAGCGATTCCTCCCGTCGCCGGTGAAGGTTAATTAGATCAGCCACTGCTTTTGAAACAGGACATAAAAGTCAGTACCCACGTGCAAAGATGAAAAACTCGCTCAATTCCGTCTCCCACCCCGCCGTGTCTGGAAGCGGCATCCTTCTTATTAAAGAGAATCGGCGAGAAATCTTCCGCCGACGCCGAAAACACTGCGGAGATAACTGCCCAATTCATTACGCCGGGCTCGCTTTTCACCTTGTCTCCCGCTAATGATCCCGTATGAGCTGTGGACAGCGTCGCTGAATGATGCCGCTCAATGGAGTTTATTCACTTCTTCTGCGTGCGATTAAGACATCGCCAGCAACACCGCTGATTGGTGCCTTGCATGGCAGCCAGTCGCTATTGGTGTGTGAGTGTGTGTATGAATGGGTGAATGAGAAGCATCAAGTGTACAGCGCTTTGGATAAAGGCACTATATAAATATTAACCATTTACCAACACCACATACACTGACAGTGATCCAAAGCTAGCAACTTGCTACAGCTTGTGACAGTTTTAGTAGACGTAGTCTACATACTGACCCGATGGTTAACCTGTCCCCTACTTCATGATAGCGAGAGGGTCTGGTTGGTAATTGTGGAATCACTGTGTTAAGTTAAAAGGGGGGACCGTTCATAGCTCGTATGGCAGTGTCAGTGATTTGAATTGAATGCAGGGAGACACTGGAAGTGCCTTGGCCTGTGTGAATTTTTTATATCATACGCATAGCATGTGATTAGGGGTAGTGTTCCCTCTCAGGATACACAGTAGGCTGGGTCAAGAGGTGACAGACTGAGGGAGGGGACATGGGGAAGGACTGACAGAAAGATGTAACACGTAAAAAGAAAAAGTAATGCAGTTCAAAGATGCATAAAAAAATGATGCGTCCATTGAAGACGTGTAGAAACAGGACCTCAGAAGCCCAAGCTTCAGACTCCAGTTTGCCAGTGATGGTAGATGCTAAACCAGCTCAGTTCATCTCCTCATTGGAGGGACCTGGAGCCTCAGTCCAATTAGCAGCAGGCTCCAGCCATGTCCTCGCAATCATTCGATTTAAATTATTCAGTAATTCCTGGAGTTCAGCTCAATCGCACTGGGAATTGAGATGGCTTTGGAGAGAGCTTTATCACATTATGTTATGGTTATGTAACCACGGCCAGACGGTGTGTGTGTGTGTGTGTGTGTGTGTGTGTGTGTGTGTGTGTGTGTGTGTGTGTGTGTGTGTGTGTGTGTGTGTGTGAGTGTGACAGACGTGGGGATGTGTGGATGCGGAAGGGAAAGGGGGGCGTTGAACCAGATTCTCCGAATGTGCCTCCGCTCTGTCTCTTCTCAGGATTACGGCTGGGCCGATTTAGCGAATTAGCGGGACAGAGAAAGGGAATGGCCGTCGGGGTCTGAAATAGACGCGAGCTTTGACGCCTCGCGCGCCGCGGGACTTCGACCCGCCGTACTCGGAAACGAACGCGGCCGCTGTCTGAACAGAGGCGATTATTTCCAGAGCTCACCTCGGCTCCAGATGGTGCGAGACTCGACGCTTCAAAAGCGCTTGTTTATCGCAACCTTGAAAGAGGATTTCGTAGCTCTCGTTTAATGCTCGATTACGCCCGTCTCTCATTGCGTGCGGGCGGAATCAGACTGTCTGTATCGCCCCGTATCCTCCGTGCGCATGTAATTCTCAGCAACAACAGGTAGAGTTTGCGACTGTCACTTTGAAATTGATTGGTGCGCCATCATTTCCTGCTACCGCCGCCTCAGCAACACTTGGAGATGTCAGTCAATTCCCCACACATACAAGCTCTCTGCTGATATTTTACACCTAACCCCCGGTTTCGAGTGCAGATAATCAGAAGGTATTACATTTCATTTGATACTGTATGCCATTTTCACATCCAAACAACAAGGCAGATGCCCATAGCAGTGGTGTTCTGCCAGCGTTGGCTCGTGCTGGCCTGGCAACCACTTCCACAGACTGGGACAGAGGTCTGGAAACAGATGGGAGGGAGAAATGATTTTATCCAGCACTCAGAACAGGCTTGAAGCTCCAGATCAATAATATATAGACTGTAAGCCTGCAAACTCTGCGTGTAAAAAAAAAAAAAAAAAAACTTCAATAATAAACTATAGACTATAAGTTCACATATGCATTGCAAAGGTTATATGGGGCGACAATGGCTCAGGTGGTAAGAGCAGTCGTCTGGCAGTCGGAGGGTTGCTGGTTTGAATCCCACCCTGGGTGTGTCAAAGTGTTCTTGAGCAAGACACCTAACCCCCAAATGCTCTGGATGAGCTAGTTGGTACCTTGCACGGTAGCTAATCGCCGTTGGTATGTGAATGGGTGAATGGGTGAATGAGAAGCATTAATTGTACAGCACTTTGGATAAAGGCCCTATATAAATGCCAACCATTTTATCTAATTCCCTCCACAATAAATTTTAGCTACCTCAGTCAAGCCTTCACACCGAGAATCGTCTTAGTTTTAAGGCATTTTTAGAAGTGATTTTCACAGTCAGGTCAACGGGACCTCAGTTGGCTAATTTGCCCACTGCTCTTTGTGCAGCTGAAGCAGCAGGACATAGTGAGTCAGAAGTACGGCTGTGCTGCACCACTGTCCCTGCCTCTTTTTCACATCAAATTATAACAAAAGTGAATGTCATTGTCACTGTTCATTTACAGGCCACTTTTGAGAGAGCAGTGCGAGAGAGAATGAAACAAAATGGCCTCCACACATACATCTACATGGCAAAGAGTGACTGAAGGGGAGCCCTCATGAGCATTTCCACCAGAGACTCTCTTTGGGTGAGGCAGCTTGTCGTGAAATGAACCCGCATGACGGACTCGACTAAACATAACGAAAGGCGGTCACAGCAGAAAGCAGCGATGCATTAAGATGCATAAATAAATGCATAAATAAAGGCATGTAAGGTACATGAAAATGAAATAAAACAATGAAATTAAAGATAAATGAAGATTGCAAAAGTCCGTAGATAGTCCTCTGTGTTTAGGAAATGCGGCCTTTCACCGCATTGACATGACTTGCGATCCAGGGCAGCTTGGGTCCAGAAAAAGCTGCGGTTGATTTAAATTAGGGCTGTTCATCTGGTCCTCAGTGGGTGGCGAGGTTTGTGACTCAACGGAAGAAAAGGTTCACGTAAGGGCTTGTTTTTCTCATAGAATGTCTCCATTGATTAAAATTGATTAGCGCGACACTGTGTGGGAGTTTTTCCCCTCGACCTTAACATAATATACATTGCTACTTTCAGCAAAGCATGCACTCAGTAAAATACTCAGTGTATTTTCAGCAGCAATAGCATATATGTGATGGAAGCATGTATACATGTGTCTCATACAGTATGTTAAGAGTTGATTGTACAGTAGATCACACAGGGGAACACTCCCCACATAGAGAATAATGAAAAAACGGCTTTGACAGGATATATTCACAGGAAACACAAGGGAGGTTTGAGGCTTTCACTCAGTACAGTGGGACTGCTGCATCACTATTTATTCTGTGACGTCAGACAGCATTATTGTATCAGCGAATCGTGTTAATCCCCGTAGGGCACAGCGAGAGTTCTGAAATATAACAGCTATCTGCCTTCACAATAAAAAGAAAACACGTAAAAAGGCTGAGGTTACGTTAATACTAGCATAAGTGGAGAAAATCTATATTTTGCTATGCAGCTAGTGTGCTGACATTCAGACAGACCAAAAAAAGAGTTTTTTAATGAATCTTTTGTTATTACCTTGAGGGCAGCAGGCAGAACCATTACCGATATTTATGGGAGGGATTCAAATTCATAATAACAATATTAGTTTTTGAGGGAGGGAGGAAGAAGGCTTGGACTGTTAGCAGAGCTTGAGAATATTACATTCCCAGTTGATTGCACCTTTCTGCAGTGAAAACCCACACCTTTCCTCCCCTCCCCCCATACACACACACACACACACACACACACACCCCCCACTGCCTTCAAAATGGCCCCTCCCAGCAATTATCCAGCGAATTATCTGTGCAAATCCAAAGAGTGCCTTTACGTACAGTATATATTGATTCTACATGTATTCACGGGAGGGTATTGTTTAACAGGACTCCTAGAGGGGGTTTGTTTTTCATCTCTGAGATGCATTTCAACAGGCAAGTATCCCACAAGTGATACTCTCCACGGCTGTCACCTCAAGCCAGACAGTGCAGTAGACAGGTAAGAGAGAGAGAGAGTGAGAGAGTGAGAGAGAGAGAGAGAGGTAGGGAGAAAGAGGGAGAGAGAGAGGTAGGGAGAGAGAGAGAGAGAGAGAGAGAGAGCTCTTTAGCACTCCCCCTTCCTCTTGATTAATGATGATTTGGTTCCTACGCACAGAAAGATCCAGAGTTGGTGCTGTTCTCCCCTGAGACAGTGGACTCTGTAAATGTTGGGCTAGATTTAATGGACCAGTGGAACTTTTAGATGTCTGGACCTGAGGGCTTCTTAGTTTTCCAGAACATTTATTTTAGTATCATTATGTTTTATGTTTTCTATTTCCAATAATGTCACAAGTGCTAGTGACATATTTATTTTACGTGCCTTTTCTTCGTGGAAAAAAAAAGAGGAAATGGAAGTATGAAACAAAATAGCAATCTCTTTTGCTGCTAGATATTGCTGACAGGACTGTGTAGGTCTATGGAGAGTGGAATGAGTCAGACTTTGACACAGCAATGAAAGTTTCAAACCCCTGGTCACTTCGGAGCAATATCATGTTTTCAGAAGATGTCGTTGACTATCGAATTATCAGCAGGGGATATCCGTGGCATTTAGGCAGACAAATTGTATCATATATGATTAATGATTGTCGATCAATAACTCTTGAATAACTTTTACCTTTTCTCTTCTCTGGATAATGCACTGTTAGCCCTGGTGCATGGAACAGCACTGCTGTATACATGTGTCCATATATTATTATTGTTATTATTATTATTATTATTATTATTATTGTTATTATTATTAGTAGTAGTAGTAGTAGCAGTAGTAGTAGTAGTAGTAGTAGTAGTAGTAGTAGCAGTAGTAGTAGCAATAGTAGTAGTAGTAGTAGTAACAGTAGTAGCAGTAGTAGTAGTGGTAGTAGTGGTAGTAGTAGTAGTATTGATGCACTGCATGAAGAATAGAATACCCTTGGTTTGGAGTTGGCGAGGAAGGGCAGTACTGAATGGTTTGGGAGCAGGGGTGGGGTCCAAAGGCCCAGCCGGAGGTTCCATGTGTCCTGGGGAGTCATATCATAAAAGCACCCGTTTCCATGGTGAGCCGCCCCTCTGTGCGTGCCTCGGTGCTGGCCCGACAGCACCGTCGCCCCTGCCAAAACTTCTGAGTCCCATTACAGACCCAGCAGGCTGTGCCTGGGGTTTCCGAGAGGAGTTTAATTAACAGAGTGGAGATATCTCCGCTTAAGCACTTCAAATGTCACGGCTTAAAGTAGAAAACCGTACAGATGTAATACTTAGTGGAGCGGAAAGCAACCGGGGCCTAGAGTGCTATTTATTCAGAATTTAAATGACAGAAGTGTCTCTAAAACTGCAGCCGGGGGAAGGATTTGTATGCCACGGAATACTCAAGAAGCGAACAGTTTATGCAGGCCAAGCAGATTTTGCTTGGGTCCAGACTTGCATTGACGGCTGATTCCGATGCATTTTTAATAGCCTGGTGTCAGTTCCCCAGAAACACATTCAAAATGGTGATATTCACCTGGAATCTCAGGCAGCCGCTCTGATTGGCTTACTCATACAGTATGCTTTTTTCTGAGGGGCGGAGCCTCTCGGTGTGATTGACACCAGCAGTAAAGCTGATTGCACTGAGAGGCTTTGGTTACTTTTTGTAAGTGAAGGGATCGATGGCATACACTTCACATGCAACGTGATGCTACCAGCTGAAGGCTGGACTCAAACAATGGCCGTCTACCTTCCACCTGATATGTCAATGATGCAACCCTCGTAGTGCCTTAGCGATGTCATTGTGAGGCTTTGTGACCTCACTAGTGGGTGGAGCCACAACATGAATTTGAAATTGAGAGCTCCCTACACGCCTCACAGCAAGGAGGTCCTGGGTTCGAATCCCCGTCGGCCGGGGCCTCTCTGTGCGGAGTTTGCATGTTCTCCCCGTGTCTGCGTGGGTTTCCTCCGGGTACTCCGGTTTCCTCCCACAGTCCAAAGACATGCACGTTAGGCTGATTGGAGAGTCTAAATTGCCCATAGGTATGGGTGTGTGAGTGAATGGTGTGTGTGCCCTGCGATGGACTGGCGACCTGTCCAGGGTGTATTCCTGCCTTTCGCTCAATGTATGCTGGGATAGGCTCCAGCCCCCCTGCGACCCTGATCAGGATAAGCGGGTTCAGATAATGGATGAATGGATGGATGGAGCTCCCTACAACATGAGTTTGCCTCTGTTCAGAAGCGGTTCTCATCCAACAAACTAGTGCTGAACAAAAAGAAGTCAGGTAATATGCTGTTTGGTACCCGCATAGGTCTCGGTGACTCTCCAGACCTGACTATTTCTCTTAATGATGGATTACCACTCTAACAGGTGACTTCTTTTAAATATTTGGGACTTTGGCTTGACCCTCTGCTTTATTTTAAACAACATATTGAGACCACTACTAACAAATTAAGCTGTAATCTGGGTATACTATATTGCTCCATAAATAGTTTTACTTTTCAGATGAGAAAATCAATTGTTACACAGTTGCTATTGCCTATATTAGATTATGCTGACATTGTTTATCAGAACACCTTAGAAAAATATCTCCAACCCCTCAATGTTATTTACAGTAGTATCGGTAGATTTACTTTAAGGTGCCCATATCAAACTCATCACTGCTCCATGTATGAAACCTTGAACTGGTTACCCCCTAATGCTCAAAGACATTACCACTAGCTCAAATGTATTTTCAAATGTATCCATTTTAACTATCCCTCTTATTTAAAACTGTAAGCTAGTCATAAGTAACATTTGGTCTCATGCGCTGGTCAGCTTGCTGACTTCCCCCTCCTGGAGCATACATTGTTAGCCCCCACTGTTGGCACACATGTCTGTGGGGGAGAGCTAGAGAAGGATTCTTAGAGGCACCTTCGTTTCTCACATTCCAGAACAGGAATATTGGAGATGGTATAAAGATGTTTCATGATAATCCCAGGTCAGAATAGAGTGATGTTTGGTGTTATTCTGATTGGTTCAGTGCGACTGGTGTAATGGTCTAGTTTTTGTAACAGTCTACCGTTGATATCATAACTATTCAGTGAAACTGGGCAAAAGCTGTCTCTGTAGAAGCCATGTGTTTTAGCCCCCTGCCTGGTGGGCCTGGCTGTAAATTATAGATGGGTGACTCACTTTTAGGGTCAAGAACTAAGGCCTGGATTTCGGAGATAAGGAGAAGAAACCAACAAACATTGGTGACCTCCCTGTGACCCCATACCTGGTCACTTCCAAGGGGGAAGACTCCGGACAATGCCACAGTGCCCTCATTTGGGCACTGCTGTCATTACACCGGTGACTGCTCTCTTAGATTAAATATTCAAAACTGCTATTAAGATAGTAAATAGACCCGGTAACACCTTGAAAACATTGCCCATGTGATCCTTGTATTATTGCATTAAGTCTTATGTAATGGTAACAGGAATTGCATGTAAAATGGATAATCAGGAGGGAGGTTTCATGATAACTGCAACATAATAAAACATAAGGGTAATCTGTTTGGTATGGATGTGATCTAATAAAATCAAGGAATCGGATGAGATACATTTCATACCAAATGGAATTTAATAAACTATAGTTTCAGTATCCCAAGGGAAAACCTACACGTCCTCTCCTGGTAATCATCTCATTTTCCCTACTCAACAACCCCCAACGGTGGGGGTCTAAATTCCAGATTTGACCACCCCTCCAGGTTGATTTATGGCACTGCCGCCTGGTTTCAAACGTATGATTTGGCATAAAAGCAAGGGAGACAGACCAATCTGGGAAGATCGTATTCGACTTCCCACACAACATGTCTTTTGTATGTATGTATGTATGTATGTATGTGTAGCAGTGGAAGATCGTATTCGACTTCCCACACAGCATCTTGTACGTGTATGTAAGTATCAGGAAGATCGTATTCGACTTTCCATACGGCATATTCTATACTCTGTGTTTGTGTGTAGTCCAAGCAGGCTAGGTATGATTATTTACTCTATCTCTATTCTTAATTTGTGTATTTTATACTTGATTGTGATATTCTAAAGCTAATAACCTACCTGTCTGCGAATAAACTATTTTGTTTGTAACTTGCGTGATCTCCATGACTCTAATTCATCTTGTACCTTTTCAGCCTAAATTACAACTGAATACTCAGGGGGAAATGGTGGCCAAAGACCGACTGATCGGCGGGACGGTACACCTGTGGTAGTTCTAAGCTGTGTGGCCAGCAATTTCTGTCCCTTAAGGGTCGGGGGACGCACGGCTCTTGTAATCTGGTGCGAAGGGAACCCATGGGCGTTACAGTGCTGGTTCTTGCCAAATTAGCTCTAAGGAGCCCAGTTAATGCTACGCCGACCTGGGCTCGCAACTATCATGGCAGGTTTGCATGTATTGTGTTGACTGGACCCTCAGCCTCTGAGTTCTCCACCGAACTGAGATTTCAGCAGTAATGCTAATCCCGGGAGCATATATTGAGTAATGGTGGCGCAGGTACAAGTTGAATGTAATCACTCCCGAGGTCCGCGTAAATTGCAAACCCAAATTTCTAAATTATATTTTAAATGGAGTCAGATAAACGAGTAAAACTATAGTAACCACTAAGCGTACAATACGGACCCGTTTGAGAACGGAGAATATTAAGAATTGTACTGATCCGTTTCTGGCCAGCTATAAGCGGGATATGGGGCAGGTCAATCCATATCCGACCCATGGCAACGGACCCAGTATATTCTTAAACATAATTGTGCTCTGTTCTTGTACGGAGGATAATAATTAACCCTACTAATGTTCTCCCAGCAACGCCAGAAGGACAAGCACGCAAAACCCCCTTCGGCCCCCGCTAAATTCCGTCATTGGGTTAGCTGTGGGGTTTTACAAAACAATCCACATACAAATCCACATACCCTCTTAGACATTTTCAGCAACCTTTCTTTTTTGTTCCCAGAACCAATAAAGAAATTGGCAGGCATTCCTTTAAATTTAAAGCACCTTCCAATTGCAACAATCTGTCCATTAACATAAGAACAATTAACTCATTACACATCTCTAAGAACTCACTATTACCCTTAGAAGCCGCTGCTTCTAATGGTAATGTCTTCCTGCTTTTTCAGTTTTCTCTGTTATTATTATTACAATAATGTATGTGTGTATATGTGTATGTGGATACATGTATATGTATATGTATATATGTATTTTTTATTATATATTTTTTATTATTATACTGTATGTTTTGCGCTATTTTCTTTTTACTTTGTGCGGGTGTTGTGGGTCTTTGGGAATGATGGGTGGGTCGGTAAATGAGAGTTTTTTGTACGTATGTTGTATTTGATTGTATCTGTTGTATTATACTATATGTCTTATGTTGGACCCCCTCGAAAATGAGATGGTCTCATCTCAAGGGGCTATCCTTTAATAAACTTTGAACCATGCTGTCAATCTGACAACTTTTTCTCGACATCGAAACACTATGATTGATCCATATCACTGACAGTGCTCAAAAGCTGCCCCTGTGTTCTCCACCTCTTTATTTCACTCTGGATAAGACCAGATAATGTGTCATCATACAAAATAATTATGATGCAAAAAAAACAGTAAAATATCAGTTTCAGAATTTGCAATGAACATTTATTTTCTCTTCCTGATGTTACTTTAGAGACTGTCTATGCAGTCTCTAAACACTTTCCCTGAACACTTACAGGATGTGCTTTTGAATTGTAGCTAAGTAAACAAGCACTTATTTTGCGAAGTGATTATCTTTACTGATTGAGAGTTCTAATTTATTTTTCTTGTCAATATGCTGGCTTTTAGCAACATTTGGTTTTGGTTGTTTTGCTACTAAATATTTGCATGCTATCTGTGTTTATGAGCTGTCCATGGTCCTAACATCTAACATTACATGCTTTCTTTATATTTTCACACACGCACACATTCAGGCACACACCCACACACACACACACGCATACACACATACACACACACACACACACACGCATACACATATAGACACACACACACATACACACACACACACACACGCACACATACACACACACACACACACACACACACACACACACAATGAATACAAATTCATTCAATTCCTAACACTGTGAAGCAGTAAACCCCCTCACACTCTGGTTATGGGTATGCACGTTGTTGTACGTCACTCTGGATAAGAGCGTCTGCCAAATGCCAATAATGTAATGTAACACCTACGTTATTATTTATATGCTATTTCTTTGCTTTTATGGTTTAAAGATGGCACAGATCTGGCCAACAAAATCACAAATAATTATTCTGGAAACTAGCAATTACAGTTTTTACCACCAGTGGAAGTGGAGTCTTCGCTCATTAGCTTTCAAAGGATTTTTCCCACCCCTGGCCAGTACATCAAGTCCTATAACAGGATTGATATATACTGGAAGGCAATGTAGCGATCAATACTATTTATTTCATTGTAAAATCCAGGGATAAGTGCAGGTTCAGTCAGATTTCACCGCCTCTCAGCATTGCAATCCTCGGAACCCTCAGAAATTCCCTACTCATTACGCGAGGTTTTATTATTTGTTCCAGACACTTACTTTATGTCAGGCTTGGAGCCAGTCTCTTGACCCTGTCAGCCCCCCTCCCCCCTACCGCCCACCCCGTCCCCCTCTCCACAGCTGAAGGAATAAAAGATGATGTCATGATTTACTGGCTCACTTGTGTGGGAGGGAGCAGTCCATTGTTCTGCGCTGGTGACACGTTGTTTAGCCTCTTCAAAAAACGAAGCAAAGATCTCTGTCCGTACGCTTTGACGCTGTGTTCGGGGCCAAAGCGTAGTGTAGGCTTGTCCATCTGCTTGTTCTGCATTCACAGTGTTCTGCATTCACTGTGTTCTCCATTCACAGTGTTCTGTATTCACAATGTTCTGTGTTCACAGTGTTCTCCATTCACAGTGTTCTGTATTCACAATGTTCTGTATTCACAGTGTTCTGCATTCACAGTGTTCTGTATTCAGTGTTCTGCATTCACAGTGTTCTGCATTCACAGTATTCTGTATTTACAATGTTCTGCATTCACAGTGTTCTGCATTCACAGTGTTGTGCATTCACAGTGCTCTGCATTCACAGTATTCTGTACAGTTCGTTCCATAGATCTGTGTCAGTCGGTGTCTTTAGTGTAGTTTACATCACTTCCCTTCATTTTTGGACCATGAATGCGGACAGCTGCCTCCGCTTTCTGTGCCAGTGTTGGCTGCGCTCACAAGCTCAGATGGTTCCCAAGCTGCACCCTCCCGCTCTCTGATTGGCTCGGGCTGGTTGCTGCAGATTACGCAACATTATACATGAAGACTCATAAAGATGGTATCGGACAGACAGGATAATCTTCCCGCCCAACTGCCTGCTTGCCCATGCTCAATGTGTACTGTAAAGGCTGTTTCATACTTCTGCAGAGTCTGTGTAGTTTATGTGATTTGCACTGCATGGCACTCTCAAATGGGCATTGGGTAGAGCATTTAGACTTGAGTAGCATGTTGTGCAGGTTGTGCAGGCCATGTAATCAGATTTCTTGCATGAAGTATGAAGTATTTATTTATTTATTATTATCGTCAAATGTCTTCGGCTAGCCGCTAATCCAGGGATCCGCGAAGGCAGAGAACTGCCGGTTTTCCACCCTCCCTTTACCTGGAAGTCAGGTGTGAGGACAGTCTGGCCAATCAGAAGCTCTAATTCAAGGATTCAAGGCCCAGAGTTGATGGTCCATGCTCTCATGAACCAATTCATATTTGTTGTTTCAAAAAGTTCCAACAGGAAATTAACTAACGTTATAAAAGTGATTGTCATATCACTTGATATCACCAGTCAGCCAACCATCATCCTTGCGTTCTATGTGAGCAGTGGTAACTAACTACGCGCTCTTAAGTTCTTGAGAAGGCACGCAAACGTGGTCTGAGACCTCCGCATAGGCTGCACATCCCAAACAGCTCCCACGCAGACCCCTACGTGTACTCTGTACAAGTATAGAACAGCCTTAAGGGATTCATCTTGAGAAATTACCATGAGTATAACAGTCCTGGAATCAACGTTAAGACTAGAAATGTGATGGGGATTAGGAATTGTATGCCCCAAAGCAACATTCCTAATCATAATGCTTTTTCCAACTGTTCCATTACATTTCCAGCCCTAACGGTGATGGGACAGTTCTAGAAAGAGGCGAAGGTTCTGGAACATTAACATAAAAATATAACGGATAGTTCTCCAAATAGGACTAAAATGGGCAGTTATGGTTAGAGGCACATACTGCATTTAAATAATATTAAAATTAGAAATTCAATTTGCATGATGCGGGACAAAGGTTAGGAATGTTATGGAGGGATTCTGGAATTGCAATAGAATATGGAATATGCAGGAACAGTGAGAGAAATGCCTCTATGCCACAGCTTCACTGCTGTAAGTACAGTAAACCCATATCCATTTTACCTTACCTCACCCCATGGAAATATGTATTTAAAGAAACTGATCTCAGACTGGCTAATTAATAATTCAGCTTGTGACCCCTTTTCCAGAAATGTATGGATTTTTAAGCGATCTTGAAATTGATATAGCTTCAAGAAAAAAACGAATGTATATTTTAAAGGTTTTACAGACCAATTAAAAAAAAAATAAGGGGCATGTTTTGGTGTTTTTATAAACCCAGTGGCACAAGTGAATGTAAAATTAATGAGTTCTTACATTCTGCATTCAGTGACGAAACACGCCTCTCGATACTCGCGTCTAAAGTTACATACCAAGTTGAATTACGCAGTGGCCCACCGTCTCTGGAGGAACACCTGATACTCACCAGGCCCCTCAGCATTAGATCAGCTGCTGCCTAACTCATTACATCTGCAGTGAGGGAGACAGAGACACACCCCAGCACACAGACAGCCAGGGGAGGGGGCTGGTGTTGAGGCAGGGATTATCACCCTGCTGGCTCCGTTCACCACTATGACACAAACCTTCACATATCTTTTTTTCAGTGCAATACTTTACATCGTATTGTATTTGCTATAATGATAATATACCTTTAGTTACATGTAATGCAGTACTCTCTATTCATAAAAAGGGCTTCATGAGCACATTCTTCTTCTTGGTCTTCATCTTCTTCTTCTTCTTCTTTTAGAACTACTACTGCTACTGCTGCTGCTACTACTACTACTACTACTGCTACTGCTGCTGTTACTACTACTACTACTGCTGCTGCTACTACTACTACTACTACTACAACTACTGCTACTACTACTACTACTACTACTACTACTGCTACTGCTGCTGCTGCTACTATTACAACCACTACTACTAGTGCAACTACTACTATTACTGCTACTGCTGCTACTACTACTACTACTACTACTACTACTACTACTACTGCTACTGCTACTGCTACTGCTACTGCTACTGCTACTGCTACTGCTACTGCTGCTGCTGCTACTATTACAACTACTACTGCAACTACTACTACTGCTACTGCTACTACAGTTATATTAAGGAAAAGGTTAGTGCAATGGTTGGCTTAAATTTTTTTCCTGGGATGTCATGCTAGAATCTTACATATTTTATTTTGTTCAGGGAAATTAATTTTTCATGAACAAATGACTTCAAACATATTTTCATTTTTGTTTTGTTGAATTGGATTGTTGAATTATGGATTGTAATTGGATTGTATGTGTTGAATTATGGATTGTAATTGGATTGTATGTGTTGAATTATTTCACCTTAAAAACGAAATAATATACGTACGTATAACACCCACATTTAAGGTTACTCCTCAAGCTAAAAATTTGGTTTATGGATGACCCAGTTTTTTTCACTATCGGGATGTCACATACTTTTCAGGTCAAACCCCCAGATGGGATTTCCATTGTCAGCTAACCAGTGAGGTTCTGACACTGAACGGCTTCAGAAACCGCTGGAACGCATAATGAGACAGCATATCACATGTAAGCTAGCACTGCGATTCTCTCAATAACGGTGTCTGTAAAGCTAATCATAGACATCTTTCCTATTAATATTAAAATATCCAGCCCGGATATTGTCAGCACAGAATCCAGCAGAAGGCCTATGTGAAAAAAAGAGAGAGGCAGACAGATTTCACACCTGACAAAGGTCTTACAACCCCAAGTGCATGATGGGCAGGGATGAATCCAACTGTAATGACTGGAGGACTGGTTTTTATTGCGCTGTCAGTCACAAAGATTTGCGAATGCAGAAATTATATTAATTTACAGAAGCGACTCTTGGGTGTAGCTGTATCTCTCGCCTGTCAAACGCACACAGAAATCACCTGCTGTCACCACTTTGTTATTAGATTTTCATATTTATTTTTTTATTTATTTCTCTTGAAGATTCAGCGCGCACTGGTCGAGGACAGACTAGAGATGGAAGTTATTTCCCATAGGTAATTGGGGTAGGGTGCACTTTAACCCAGTTATCAGGAGAGGCAGGCTAATTTTATTCAAGCTGTGTCAAAGTGTAGTTATTACCTGTCTTCTCTTTGTGTATTGGGGGTGGCAGGAGGGGTGGGGGCAGGGGGATGGATTAATTTTTTTGTTTTTCACCTGACTGTCACTTGCTCAAGGGAAAAAGGACTGGACTGATTCTAGCACTTAAACCAACACACACAATGTCGCTGCTCTGTTTTGCACAGTGCCGTTTTCAAACAGGTTGTCACGCAGAACGGTCCCCGAGGACGTTTTCCAGGGGGAATGAAATCCAAACGGAGTTAATTTGACCCACGGGAGAGGAGAGACGGCAGTGAGACAAGCACGCACGTTCCACGGGGCTCTCTTTTCCAAAACCGCCGTAGCTGAGACAAGAGTAATCAATTTCCGTGAAGGGGCTAGACCAGGGGCCTCAAACTCCAGTCATGGAGCACCACGGTGTCTGATAATGTTCAGCATTTCAGCGCGTGTAATTAATTGAAGTCTGTAATTGGCTATCCACGCTCAAGGCCTTAACTGACTGCTCATTGAAAGGAAACCACAAATAGCTACCTTCAGATACTGCAACCCTCCAGGACTGGAGTTTGACACCCATAGGCCAGGCTATCAGGCAATTAGAGACAGACCTTCTCCACTGTATCTTCAAAGACCACCACCAGCCAGACCTCTCTATTTCGCTTCCTCTGGGCACCTGTCCTTTCCTCCCCCTGACTGCCAAAACTTCCAGGTCAAGTCTACTGCCTGTTATAGGCATACCTGTGTAAAACTACCTTCTTGGTGATATCACACTTTTGTATTCCTGAGGAAAAACTCTGACGTTTTCCATTCTGTGAGTTGCTATAGATAGTGACGGCACTAGCATGTAAGGCGCACTGGTCCATCACTATCGGATGGACTTAAATAGCCTGGTATTGCCGAGTGAGTGATTAGAAAATGCACAGATACATTTTGACAGACTGCCTAAAGCCATCATGGTCCAAATGAAGTTTCTTGATGCAACTTATCTGGGCTAATTATGTTATACAGAATCGGCTGGCTGTGCATCCAGTGCCAGTCGAGATATTATTTATGTGCGGTAAGAAAAATCTAAATCCATTTTTGCTGCCTGTAAGCAACAAGAAAGTATTAGCTGTGTGTGTCATCGAGGCTGGGAGAATAATTTGCAGAAGTTCCGTAAAAATCATTCCCTTCCCTGAAACTGGGGTCAGAGATCTGCTTCTTGGTGTGCGACTGTTTTTCCTTTCAGATGGCAGTTTAGCACCAACCTGAAACAGGAGTAATGGGGCATAACTATGCAGTGACTGATTGGTTTGATGGAGCACTGTTCTCTGAAGGTGATATCTGGTCCTGACAGCTGACATTACATTTCCCAAGTTATCTTTCCCAAAAATTCAGAAAGTCAGTTTCCTAAACTGGATCTGCTCATATGGCTACCCAATTATCCCACTGCCACTTGACTGGAAACACAGTCTATTGAATTCCCTAACCACATTTATTCTCCCAGACACTATTTCCCAAGAGAATTTGGTCCTCAGTTGACCTACCCAGACATAAATATAAAGTGAAAAAAGAAACCTGAACCTTTGTGCTTATATCCAGCATGCAGTGACTGTTAGCAACATCAAAGCTTACTCTTTTCTTACCTCGTAAATCCAAAAAAAATGTTACATTTTACAAATGCTCACAAATGCATTCAAAATCAGAACTAATAGCATTATTAGTCATGTGTATTTAAAGGTAAAAAAGGAAAGAATAATGGTAAAACGGAGGCCAAATTAAATCAGGCTAAAGTTATTAGCCACTGGCAGTGTACTATACAGTATATTATTGAATTTGTTGGAAATGTTTTACCCAAAACACTGGAAAGTAAGATTAGCTGAATAGGGAAAATTGAGGTTGATGATTACCATCTATAAACCTGGAAGGGCTATTTCAGATGTTTCAGAATAACAATATACAATAATCACAATGAGCAACATTTGCAATTGTTAATGCTGAAAATATGCATTTCTGAAATCAGCTATTTAGCTATATCATTTACCATAGCTCTGTTGCTGAAAGCTCCTTTGGGGCACAGAATGTTTATTTTGTAAGTGGCGGCTTGTTGCCAGAAGAAATGAATCCTAAAAATCTCTCCTAGTGCCTTTTTCTGAAGGCTTGCTCAAGGTAATTCTATTCAGGCTTGGTTGCATGAGTTATCTACACAATAAACGGTGCTCACACAGTGCCTGACCCAGTGGTCTCCAACCCTGGTCCCGAAGAGCTGCTTTTCGTTGTTACTCTGCACTTAACTGTAATCAACTGCTCTAATTGATTCATTAACTCACCTCACGTGGCTACCTGCGTCTCAACAGGGTACTGATTTTAAGGTGAAAACAGAAACCAGCAGACCCAGTAGCTCTCCAGGACCAGGGTTGGAGACCCCTGGTCTGACCTGTGTCACACCAAAGCTTTAAAAACAGTATGACCTCATTCCATCCTCAGTGCACCATCAGGGCGGACGGCTGTGGATTCAAGGTTTCTCGCAATGAGTCGTGCTCCCGAGAAGCAGTTGCGTTTTCCGACAAAGATCATTTCGTCTTGTTTCAGCTGTTCCCCGGCTGTTATCTCAGCCGCAAATCCATCGCTTCCAGTCCACGACGGTACAGCTTAACGTCCAGAAGGGCCTCAGCGATCTGCTGCAACATGACGAAAGCCAGATCACCCCGCCGCCGTTTGTTTGAAAGCTGCAGCACCATGTTTCTCTCTGTGTTTCACAAATGAGCTTGAGTTCCCCCTCTTTGCTGTAGATATCTGCTGAGGAGTGCGTTCTGACTGAGCTGGTATGCGTTCAGTGCGTTAAAGCGCATCATTGTGTTCAGCTCTGTGCTCACTAAAAGCTGTGTGGAACACACTCCTGTTCAGACTTCCAAGCTCTGGTGAACTGAACCATTTCAGCGGCAATGTTTGTTAGAAGGTCCATCCACAGTGCCGTAGTACTTTCCCCCCTGGTTTTCATGTCACGCAACACAGTGCTTTAATATCAGTGCTAAATTTATTTATGTTGTTGTGCCAGGCCAAACTGGCTCATTGGATATGTTTTTGTCTTTCTGGCTCCTTGGTTCAGAAAAAAATTGTTTTAACTATTGGCATTTTTTGTTTTTATTGTATATCATTAATGCCTGTTATTACATACATTTCATCTATTGTGCTGGCCAGGTCTCCCTCAAAAACAATTTTGCAAGTTAAGGGAGCGATTCTACTGTAATTAGAAATAGCAGTGTAAAAAAATATATGTTGCAATATTTTGTCTATAATTTGCACTTATTTGTATATTTCTGAAGGGTTGCAATATATTTTATTTTAATGTATTCCAGTTGGTTTAATTTCTATAAGGGCTATTATACTTTAAAGACTGCAGCAATTTCATTCCGATTGAGGACACTGTGCTCAGTGCTATGCAAGATTACTGCAAGCGGTCTCATCTGCGGTGTGTGTCCATGGGCACAACAAGGTGAGGCAGAGTGACATTTACATTAATGG